>NW_026921543.1:0-19039 GCF_032062105.1 Saccostrea cuccullata | reverse complement strand
GAAGCAGATTAACAATTTAATATACCGAATCTCCTAAACGATGCAAAATACTAATATACAGGGTGCGCCTCAGTTTGACAGTTTGTTGTAGGTTAGTTAACATGAATTGATGTTTGTAACCCCATTGACCCCCCATTTTTGGGAGTGAAAAATTCCCTTTGGTCATTTTTAAAAAAAATTTTTTGTTTGCAAAAAATTTTTTAGTAATTTTTTTTCAAACCTTCCTACCATCCATTCTGTTCATCCTGAGTCGAGATATAGCAATAAGGTGACCTTGTGTGGTGTTTCAACATTTACTGTCTAAATGAAATACTGAAATTTCATCAAAGTTCTATCTATTTCAGGATACGATGAAACAACAGATTTTCTGTATGGATGTCTTCTGATCTTCCTGACAGTTTTTTTTGAGTTATTTATATTTGAGTGGGAAATTACATGAAGTCGAGTATAAAAATAAGATAATACAAAATTCTTTCTACAGTGAAACGTTTGAGCCTGTATTGGATTATAGGGGTTTTAAAACGGTGTTCTTCTACGTCTTCCTGTTGCTGGTTTGCATTACATTAAGCATTATTATACGTCCATCGAATGACGGTCCTAACTTCGGATTCAGTGCTATAGACCATACTTCATTGTCCAAACTTATATCTGCATTATTCCATTTTACATTCAATATATAAATCTAGTTTATGGAATTACTGATGATGTTTTCTTCTCCATTCGATGGGACTTGTTTCCTCAAATGTACTTCTCTGTTGTTCGATTCCTATGTGGTTTTACAATTGTGAATGCCAATTTCTATATACAACAGTACCAAAAATGGAGATTATCAATTTATATTACTGTAACTATTGTCCATGCAATTTTATTTTCGTATGTTTTGTATATTTTTTTTAAAACTCTTTTGGAAGGTATAAAAATGTTAAAAGAGAATAAGTCCAATTTCGTGTCAATTCATTCATGCCCTTTTTCGTATGAAGATGTTATTAAAGATGTATTCAAAGGCTCAAAAAAATTGAAGAACAAAAGCATCTGGATAAAAGGCTGTTTTTAAAAGATGGAAGTGTTGTAAAAAACCGAAAGCGTGACACTACTGCCCCAAAAAGATGTTAGAAAACAAATGTATCCGCTCGTTCGAATTGTTTATAAAACAGCTTTGGGAGAGGAACTTAATCTGCATTGCAAGGGGGCGGTAGGTTTTGCGACCAATGTGATTTGGACGAGGAACGGAACAGTGCTGAACCCCGAGGATTCATTCATCTACATAAAGACTAGAAGGGGGTGGAAGTGGACTAGCAAGGGATTATGTGTCAAGCAGTCTAACAATATCAATGTTAAAAAAAAAAGACTTTGGCGAGTACAAGTGCTGGTTTTTACGTGAACAGCTTGTAGGAAAAAATGTAATTTTCGAGGCAAAATTTGCCAATTCAAAAAAAAAGAGTGTTCAATATTTAATTGCTCAGTATTATGTTGAAGAATATGTAAAACAGGATATAATTCATTTTGTACCACTTGGAAGCATTTTGTTTTTGTCTTGGAGAACAATAAACTTTAACACTGACCCGGAAAATGTTTGGCAACATTATTTCATAAACGATATCCATGTATCTACATTTGCAAGTGGGATAACACCAGTATGCTCCACATTTTCTTTGGCCTTTGTTATATTTGGACACCTTATGGTTTGGTTTTCATACCAAGGTTTCAGCATCCTAGATTTTCTCCAAGAGGTTTGGGGGAATTTTTCAAACTCATTTTTCCCTTTGTGCAGGAGCTTCGATCTATGGCGTGCACGAGTAGAATATTTCCGAAAATTTACGACCCTAAGAGCAAATCATCAAAATTTATTCCATACATCATCCAGATACACATATACTTGTACCTGATTTACCATACTTCTTAAAAATGGATAACGACAGTAGAACAAACAAACGAACATTATCAAAAAATTCAAGAATACAATGAACTTCATTACGTTTCCTCTTGCACGATTTCCACTTTTGGTTTATTGGACTTATATTTCGTTGTACGGTAGAATTTATTTGTTTACTTCTCCTCCTATACCTAACCATTCGGTTTGCAAGAAAAGCATGGAGATACTATTCGGTAAAAGTAGTTATACCGATACGACAATTTATCTTAAACACTAACGTATGCAGTGAAAGCAAAGCATTAGCGAACGTTTACGATACTACATGCTACATATTTTTTTGTGACGCTGACAGGCATATTGTGCAAAAAGAACTTGCTCTTCCACTGAGAATAAACGGAATGAGGACAGGTTTTGTATTTGAAGAATGTGAAATTAATCGTAGTGGGAGGTCGGAATTTGAAATTAGTCCGAGATTATCAAAATTTGTAAACATTTTATATTTTTTTGACATCTTCTTATATAGAAGATGTCCATTGTATGAAAGTTCAACTAGAAACTACTATAAGCTGCTTGAAGGCTGGGCTAATTTCGGAAGAGAGTATTTTGATAATAAGTGCGGATCACTCAGATTTACCGGACAATGTATTGTACAACATGCCAAGCGCAACTGTTCATGATTGGGTGAGGAACAGTTGTACTTTTAAAAAAATTTGGAATGTCCGACAGTGGATCGCAAAGAAAGATAGAAAGACTATGCGGTCGGAGATTGTAGTCTCCACTGCGTTTGTTGGAACCAAAACACACGTCTTATTAGTGTTCAGAAAGTAAATTTTACAGTTATCATTTAGGTTTTTAAGACACATGCATAACTATTATTTAAAAGGGCAAGAACAATTTTCCATTATAATTTTTTCTTTGAAATCTACCCTGAATGATTTTGAAAGCAAACATTAATATCAGCCTTTACTATTGTTATTCATCCTTAATGTTTATTGCTCTAGTGCTGATATTGTTCTGAGTTTTTTTTTTCTTGCATCGAATAGAATTCCTTAAGTGTTGCCCCAAAAAAAAAAAAACAATATCACTAGTTGCATAATGTACACTGGCTTGTTTGGGAAGGATAAACTATATTTAAACAAATTATACTGTAGGTACTTGCTTCAGAATTCTGAGTTTCATTTTAAGATTAATAAATGTTAAATATCGGTAATCTTTAAATAAAAGTTTTAAACAATTTATGTAAATTAGACATTGGCTTAATCTTTTCATTAAAAATATCCATATTTTCATGGAAAGTTTGTACACAAAATTACCAGCCTTCTTCCTTCATTTATTTAGTCTAGATATTCTAATTTCTACATCTTCATGTATTTATCATCCTTTCCTTTCAAAATCAATGACAAAAATGAACTTAATATAACAAATTATTTCAAAATTGCATGTATTAATTGATTGTCTGTTGGTTTTCACCAGTTCGGCCAGATTCAACGGGAGCTTGCTTACATTGCATACATGTCTGAATTATAGGTAGGTCAGCATAATCAAAACATGTCCGTGTATTAATTGAAATTTCTACAAAAGTGGGAATAATTATTTATACAGTGTAATATTTAAACTCAATAAATGAGTTCATTGTGTTAGCAAAAAAGAATGTGTAATTTATCCTTATATTTGTTTTATATTTGTCTTAATATTTGGGATACTTCTATATAGCTTGCAATATGGTTTTCATATATGTTCAACATATTTTTGAGTCGGCTATATTTCAACATATGTTTTAAACATATGTTCAACATAGGTTTTAAACATATGTTAAACATACTGTGGAAAATTCATATGTTCAACGTATGTTTAACGTATGTTCAACATATGGTTCTCAATACACATGGTGAACATATGTTGCAATTTTACCTGTGTACTAGTATATGATAGGGCTGGGTATTGGTCCAAGATTTGGTATTGCAAATATTGCGATATTTTTAACTGTATTGTGATATGTATTGCAATATTTTCAATGTAATTTAAATGGCATTTTCTAACTATTTTTACTTCAATTTACCTGTAGAACGTACATAACTATGATAAGTAACCAACACTAACAAAGAAATTGTTGATTTCATTAAAGTTATGCAAATGTTCCCACAAAACGATTTCTACAGGCTTAATAACAAACTTTCATAAGTCCATTTTTATATTTAATGACAAAATTCCTTAAACTAAGCATATTGCCAAAATATTGATATTACAAATTCGTATTGCGACACGACCCACTTTTTGTCATTGCATTATATTGAAATATCTATATTATTGCCCAGCCCTAGTGTATGATGATCACTATTGAAATATTTATTTCAAAAGTGAACATTATATCAACAGTGGTTGTAACCAATGTTTGTCATTGAAATCCACTCCAAATGACTATTGAAATAATTATTTCATTATAGTGGTAGTATTTCAGAAAAAGAATACTATGTTTGTAATTGAAATGCAATTACGAGGGTTGTCCCGTAAAATCGTGGACAAAGCGTTTTTCTCGAAAAGTAATGGGCGCACTAAGCTGAAAATTTCAGTAAATGTTTATTTATCATATTTAAGTGCATGATAATTTTTTTGATAAAATATAGGCAAAAATAAAGATTTTATTATGCTTGAATGTGCACGGGGTATTGTCCTACGGCGCAAGGACAAAAACGAAGGTTTTATTAAAGAATACACAATTTTGAATTCAAAATAAAAGTTTTAAATACATAAGATTTGGTTTAAAATTATCCTAATTCAATTCCACAATCAATTTTGAAGTCTTTGTAAAAATTTTAAGTAATTTGGTTGATTTTTGGCAGTTTGTCTCGCAATGGAAATGGGAAAGTGGAAAACACAACACACGAAGAATGGCGACGATATATGACGTTACGGCGCACTGAAGAGCAGTTCCTATGGAACGCCATCACTGCCTTATAGCATACAACTATCATCTATTATGTCAATTTATCATTACGTGATGTGAACATATCTTTATGTTATGTCCATTTTTTATGAGGTGATGTAAATATATTTAACATCATGTCAATGCTGATTACATGAAGTAAATACATTCTTTCATTATGTCAGCACTTCATAACTTGAAGTAAAAAATTCATTATGTGAAGTGATAATGTGTTTATATTGTGTTAAAACTTTATTGCATGAATTGAATTTTTCTTTACATCATTTCATTTCTTTAATATGTGAGGTCAAAATTGCATTACGTCAAGTAAATTGTGTTTTATAATAAAACTTATCATTACACGAAGTCAAAAGCCTATTCCTTTTTGAGAGTGTATATTTCTATTATATCAAAGTATTATTACGTGATATGGATTTATCTTTATTTTACGGCGAGGGCATGATGATGTGAGGTGAACACATCTTACCTTTATGTCAGTGCTTTATTACGTGGTGTAAAAAGTGTATAACATAATGTGAACATATCTTTATATTATATCAATACTTTATTACATTATGTCAAAAATATTGTGATGTGGATATATAATTACGTTATGTCAATTTTTTATGTGATTTAAAAATATCTTTATATTGCGTTAACTCTTTATCATGTTGATTCCAAAAAATTATTACCTATGTTTAAAAAAAATTTTCATTATTAAAGCTGTATATCTAGTATATAAAAATGTTGACGACCGTGATTTAATGACTGGTAAGAAGGGGGGGGCCTATTATTTGGACAAATTACAGGCATATAAATCAAAACCCCCCCCCCTCTTTTCCCCGACATAACTTTACTATATTATAGAAAATGTAATGTTCATTGAAACTGTACAGCCCCCCCCCCCCTTTTTGTTGAAGTATAATCCACTAAGGGTAATCTGGAAAAAATAGGACTGATCGAAGTTGGATCCCTCTCCCCGAAATAGGATTTTCGGGCTTGGACTTTTTTTTTTTTTGGTTTGTCAAGTTTTTTGGGGAAATGATTTTTTTTCTGCTGACCTCCTCTTTTAAAAAAAAAGTTACGTCACTGGAGTTAGTAATTTTTTTAATCATTCCAGAGCCAGAATTCTATTACAAAAATCTACCAATCGCTCATCTAAATCAATTGAATACATGTATGCCTTAGTAAGCATGCATGGGCACATATCAGTGGCAGATATGGGAATCTTGAACAAGGAAGGGGCACGGATATGGTTGAAGACCAAGGGCGGAAAGCGGAGAACTTTAGGCTTTATAGTTTTATAGAAAAAAGTTTTCAACTTAATTCAGCTAAGCTTATTGTGAAACTGATGCAATGTCCTTCAAAGTTTAAGACTTTTTTTAAAAAAAGAATCAAAATAAAAAGAAAAAAAAATGATTGCTGCACGACTCATAATATTTGATTTATTTTTATGAGATTAAAGTAAACACCATTGAATTTCAGGATTTAATTCACAGTCGCAGTGTTAAGGCTTTGCACGTTTCAAGATTGTCCATCATTTGTCGCTTAAAGTTTTAATTTAAAGATGCCATTCCCAAATCGCCGAGAATCTCTTCTACGACAGGTTTCTCTCCGCCATTTTTAGTGCTTGCGGAACGCGGAAAAAACGTTATGCTCATATAAAGGCCGAGGGTACCCTTTCGTAACGAATAGTGAATCGACATAATGTAAAAGTGCGCACAGTATGACATAAGCTTTTCACATCAGTTAATAAAAACTAAAATCTCATGAAAAGTAAACATAATGAAATGCAAGTTACGAAATATAATTGTAGTATTTTAAATGTCATAAAGAGTTTACATAATGTAAAGGAAATTTAACACGATGCAATAGTAGTGTGGGTTAATGTCATAAAGAGTTTACATAATGTAAAGGAAATTTAACACGATGCAATAGTAGTGTGGGTTAATGTCATAAAGAGTTACATAATGGAATGGAAAGTTGACACAATGCAATAGAGTGTTCTGCTATAAGGCAGTGACGGCGTTCCATAAGTTCCGTTTTAATTCGATGTTGTAATGATACCTTTAGAGACTTGATATGCCATTGAAGAAAAAAAATTTTTAAAATATCACCATATCTTAAGTATACAAATGAAATAAGAGTTTTCTTAGCGAATTCTCTTTTGATCGAGTCCCTGGGGAGTACAAAACAAACGGACAAACTCCTAATGTAATAGCAAAAGACGCTGTCACAGTAGACCGCCGATATATTTCGATTAGTTGAATGATGGTGAGAATATTGTCCGTAACTTACTGACAAATCTTCAGAAGATCGCATGAGGGTGCCAACTGGTTCTTCGGCTGTTTATGGAGACTAAAGAATGTGTATCAATGAAATTCCTAAATTTAAGTCGGACTCATTCAACTGCATTTTCAGTAAAGATAAAACGTGACGCTGCTTTAGAACTTTACGTTATAATCCATGCGCCGTAAGGTGATACAATACTACATGGCATAAAATCACATAATTTGATTATTTATGCTGTGTATGTTACTAAAATATGTACTAAATAATAGTGAAAATTTCAGAACACAGTGATGTTTATTTTTTACACTAGACAAATTGTCCCCGATTTTTCGGGACAACCCTCGAAACCACTATTGAAATAATTATTTCAATAGTGGTTAACACCCCGCCATTGACCGGGGGAGGCTGAAATTTTATACCTGTACTCGGCACTTACGGCCTTTGAGCAGTGAGACTTCTTTTTGTGCCAGTATCTACTGCGAGCTCAACTCAACATTAGAACACAACCCACTTATTCAGCCAATCAAATGCTTCCATTTCTCTCGAAGAATTGATTCTTCATGGTGAAGAATTCTTCTATTTCTGAAAAATTCAACGGTGTCTGATTGGTTCGCTTGACAGTTATATGGGTGTGTCTTCATTGGTCTTTGTTCAGCACAAAAAAGAAACTATTCAAAAGCCACATGCTGTTTACAATCATGATATTTAAACTTTCTAGGCCTTGCTACATTTTTTTTCCTACTGTAAATTTTAATATAGTATTATTTTTTCACATTTCGGTACATACAGAAAATACAACCACCGTCATGTATATCAGAAACGAACCTTGTCTTTGAAGACAGATTTAATCACAATATTCATCAAATTTTAATTTGATATAATGTCATGTTGTAAATTTTGAATTAACCGGGTGGCAGTAAAAACAAAATTTAAAAACAATTTTGTATTTTGTAAATATTGTATTTACTGGCCCGGAAATTCAAAATTTACAACTGAATTAGACAGCCATACCCACCCCTGCTGACTAGGACCTTGTCATTTTAACACAATCATTTTTAAAAAATGCAGATATTACGATTCTTGTTACATTGGTATTCATATGCGTCTGCACCGGGGGGGGGGGGGGGGTGCAAATATATGCATAATATAGGCATTGAAAATTTGGGTTTATTTTTTTTTGTTGGTTTACCCCCCCTTTCAATTTGCTTCCACCCTATGGCATTCATTTTAATAACTTTAATATCTACACCATACATTTCCCCAGTAAATCAAGGTATTTCATGTAATCCTGTGTTAACCAGAATGGGTTAAAGTCCATTCTGAAACCGCGTGTGTTCGATATTGATTGCGAGCTCGATATGTACAACGAGCGGTCAAGTTGAGCCTTATATATGACACGGCGGTGGGAGGAGTTTTTTTAATCCATGCATTTGATTGGCTGGGGTTCTGTTCTAAGTCAGTAAGATCATATGAAGAGAAATCTTCGTCACGAAGAATCCGGCTCCGCTTCGCTCCGCCCATTCTTCAGTGACGAAGTTCTCTTCATATGATCTTACTATTACGTATCTAACCACATCTTCACAATGAATGACTTTGTGGTATTGTTCCTCTACAGGACGGTATCACAAAATCTAACATGATGCTCTACCCTTGCGCCACACGGCGATACAACTACTTCTGAATATTGCCAATTGATTATAATGCCGTTCATATTCATAGAAATTATAGAAAAAATAAAGTGGATGTTAATAATATCTGATAATGAAAACTGATTTTTTGAATCCCTCTGAAAGTTAACTTCCCTGTTAATTGCAGTTTTGATAGCTAGATCTAATGTATATAAAGGATATCAATAGTGTTGAAAGACCTGAAATAAATGCATATTTGGAGATAACGAGCAGTATTAAACCTCAAAGATCCATTAAACAATACGAAATAGCAGAGCATACACAGACCTCCGAAACATCAGAGGTGGGATCAGGTGCCCTATATAAGTGAGCATCTCCTGCCGACCGGTCACACCCGCCGTGCTCCTTGTCATGATCAAGAAATAACGGAAAAATCTGTCATCAATTCAGCGTGTAAATACATGTAATGGATTAACAATTAGTATGAAAAACGTCAGTCAGCATTTGACTCAATGATAAATTGTATTTGCTGACAAGGTCATTGTATCGGCCATAGAACTTAGGAAATTATGACTTTCAACAAGACTGCTGATATTCTTTTTTCATCAACTTATTTGTCAATAACGTACCTCGTTTTAGAAACTGTACAAACGCACAACATGCTCTTATGTATCGAATCAACTGAGATAAATAAACTCCGAATGCAGGTGATGAATGTATGTTGCTGCATAAGTAAGGGAAGTTGACGATTAAAAAGTCATCACGTTTATCAAAGAAATAAATGTCTGATCAAAAAATAAAATAGATGGTCACAAGTATTATTTAGAGTACGAGTTTCCTACTGTATCAGAGATACAGGGCGGGGCTTGAGGCGAGAGCGATAGCTCGAGCCGGGCCCCGCACTGTATCTCTGATGGTCAGAAAACTGGGTCTTTGTAAATGACTTGTGACATGACCTTTCCAAGGACCTCACTAATTTACATGCGTATTTGGGTACATACCTCCCAACCAATCAGATGATTTTGCAGAAAGTTGATTTAGTATCCCATTTTAAGCATTCGCAACTGAAATGCCGAGTGAGATGGACGTGCAGGTATCTATCATTTTAAAATAATTATTTAAGGGATGCATAAATTAATTTGTTCTCCAAAAATTTTATTTAGATTTGATTGCGCAGGGTTTTTTTTTCTCTATGCAGCTCTTACTAACATTTTTTTTCAGTTTTAACAATTTAATGCAAAACATTTTGATATATAAGAATCATGTGGGAATTTTTTTGAAACAAAAATGCTTCGGGAGATCGTAGATTCTGAGAGAAATGTCCAACAATGTCCTCCACCGGTCGTCATATACAAATTGAAATAAGGAGATGAAAGGAAAAGGGGGGTATTTTACGATCATGTTTTCATTAAAATGTAGAGTAACTATAAAAAGGGGAATACACGGGGTCAAAATAAACTAAAAAAACATTCTGACTCCAAAACATTTTGATAAATTTAAAAATTAAACAGTCAACCTGAAAAACCCATTTTTTGTGTTTGTATTTTTCATTGGGTCGAGGTCGTGTAACTTGGCACAAAAATATCATCCAGTAAATAAAATACACATAGACATCGGACCCCCCCCCCCTTCTAGATCCTCACAAAAATACCAGTAAATTTCAATATGATATTGAATAAGTCAAAATTTAAAATCAATTTTTGCATCTTTTGTTCAGGATCGGACCGGTCTTTTCAACTTAACATTTTTGAATTTTTGCACAAGCTAACTAATCGGAAACCTAGTATTTGAAAGAGTATTACTAGAATAGGTTGTACAGGTTATTGTTTATATACAATCAAACATCGGTCGTTCAAATGAAAATATCAGAATATGTCTTCGTCGAAAAGTATGGCCAAAATGTACGATTCTCTTCCATTCCGGTAGCTACATATATACGGACTCCGAACCGTGGCTTGGGACGATGCAAGATATGTGTGCAGTATCCCTTTTAGTGTTGGTGTGCCCTACATCATTTCTGAAAACAAAATATAAATAATACTTTTTTCTTTGATAATTAGAGCATAATAAATTTTCAAACAAATCATGATATTTTAAATATTAATTCCGATGTAAGCACAGGAAAAGAAAATGTCTAGGACATTTGGACATGCGATTAATTGGTCGACTTTTCAAAATGTGTTCTCCACCTCCCGGGTTTTTCTCACTGGTTTTCAAACTGTGTCGAAGTGTTTGGAACAGTAAGATACTATCACGAGCAAACGTACAAAATCTATTGTACTTGACGTTCTTCCGCATTCTTTAGGCAGGAGACTGAATTAAAATTCATTCTTTATAAGTGCAAAAATATCAACTTCTTACATCGAAGCGGAGCATTTGTCCTCCATTTTTGTGTGTTCTAATCCCATACGATGACGTAGATTCCCCGAATTGGCCCAGTGGTTCTCGGGAAGAAGAAGAAAATGCGAAAAGTTTACAACAACGACTACAACAACAACAACGACGACAGATAACGGACAAATTTTGATAATAAAAGCTCACTTGAGCCTTCGACTGAGGTGAGCTAATGAAATAATGTTACATGTAGATAAATTATGCCAAATAATATATCTAAAAATGGTTGCACTAAATCTAAATGGTGACTTTGTAATCGGTTTACTGATTGTGGTGAATCATCTGATAATTTATTTTGTTTAATTTTAACACAGTTGCAATTCTTGATTTTTGTGGGTGATTATAAACTCTCTCCAAGCTGACGAAGACTAAAATAGTCTTTGATTTATGTTTTATTCATTTGCCTAAAACATAAGAAAAGATATAAGGAACATTTAATCCTATCCAAAACTATTTCAAAATATGGTGATGCTTGGAAGTCAGATTTCAATGGAAAATAACGTCTACATCCCTTTTTCCAAGAGCTAGAATTATGGATAATTTAATATTTAGCGCTGGTATCAAGACAATTCATCAATTACCATTGAACTGTTCTTTGTATTAAACAAAGATTTTATGGCTAAATTTTCATTTATATTGAATTAAATGGTTGCAAAATGGCGGGAATCGAGAGTTAGCTTGCGTATTTTTTCCCTTTATCAAAAATCTTAAGATCAATGGTGAAAATAAGCGAAACAATGGGAATGATTATTTACTTTGTTTAAAGTATTACGTATATAAGGTATTAGATTGATACTTTGTAAATTTATGGTTTTCGATGTATAATAAAGCGATTAATAACAATTTTAAATAATTGTCAATAATTTAAAAACGCATTTATAGATAACGATTAAAGAGAAATGAACCAAATTCATAAGACTGATAACATATAATTAGGGTCATTTTGCAGGTTTAAATTTTTAAATCGTTATATGTCATTGATCAAACGAAGAAAAATTCTAATTTCTCAATATTTCAAAGTGTTCATTTTGTTTCATAATTTCATGAAGAGGGCGTGTATGCATATTTTCACCAAGAGATTTGTTTAAAAATCGAATTACTTTTTACAGTATCTTAAAAAGAACATACACTACCTATGGACTTTAATGTAAGATTTAAGGTGCAATTAACATCTTCAAAATGCTACCCCCCCCAATAAAAAATCGGACCATTCATTTATTAGGTACAAAATATGGTCGTTATACATTGAATACCTTAAAACCAATCAAGCGATATGTTTTTTTTTTCTAGATAGTGTCGAAAAAAAAGTAAGTAAAAAAAAGATATGTAAATAAAATTAATGAGGCGTAAATGTGAATAAATTGTGTTAAAAAGAAGATAAGCCGAAAAATGCATACTAGATTTAAACAAATGTCCAATTATCGTTAAGACAACGAGAACTGGTCAAACGCCTTCTCGTACATGTGTAATGTAGGTTACTTGTGTTACTTTATGTATTTAGTATTGTCGAATATAATTTTACTGCAAAATACATGAATACAACATAAATTAATTGAAATTTAATATATTCGACTTTTATATACTGGTATAAAAAAAGAGATGATGCAAATATAGTACATAATATACACATGATATACCTAATGGTTTCCTACATTTAATAGATGACCGAGGCTCTTTTATTTTCTGTACGTCGTTTTTTTTTTTTTTTTGTTTTTTTTTTTTTTTTTTTTTTATAGAAACATCAAAAAGCGAGGCACTGGACACTCCAAAAGAAAATCGACGTGGTCAAAGAAGACTTCGTCAAAGAGACAATACATATGATTAAAATAAAAGAAAGGTAAACAAAGATACGTACATATACCCAATATTCTTCTCGAGGATATCTTGAGGAAAAAAACCTAAAAAGATTAATTCGTACAAACCCTAATCCGATTACACGACACTAGTTAAGATGTCATCAAAGAATCACTTAGATGAACTTCGTGGCTTTGCATAAAATATTTTACTGGTAAATGAAAATCGAATCCTATTTTGCCTAAATGTGATTATGTGCAAAAATTCTTAACTTGTTGCTTGACAGTATATCAAGTGTAAATTACTCTTTGGATGATAATAATGATTATAATCAAAAAAGGGACTAAATTTAAAACAAAAAAAGACATCAATCAGAATATTAATAATAAAATTCAATGATAATTATATCCTTATTACTTTGAAAAGAAACCTGTAGTTGAACATCTTCCGTTAGTATGTTGTTTCGATAGCATTTAATTTCTTTTGAAACAGCTGATGAAAAATCCTAACAGACATGGATAAGTAGAACTCGATCAGCAAGTAAAAAAAGTATTTTCATCCCAATTGTATTTGACCTTATATATGGCATGTATGAACATCGTAGAAATAAATTGATGGTTTGAAAGAATGAGATCTAGAAGTAATTGAACTGATGCATATTATATTCACATTCATTCCTGAATTATATTTCATCTTTTTATCTAATCCTCTATATTTCATGCTATTTAAATATAACTACATGTTTTTATTATTTCAGAAAGCCAGATTGTTTAGTGATATTGATGCTATTCTGCTTGACCGTCATACTTTACATATTATTGTATGACAATATACCAGGGACACTGAAAATAAGAATGACCTATATATTCTCCAAACGTCACGACAATGCAGAAAACTGCATAAGTATTGCAAGATTCTGAAATAAGATGTGTACAATCCTGGCGTAAGGTTTAAAATTGGCGAAACCGAACTAAATTGTAAGAAAAGAACATCTTTTACATTTGAAAATAGACACAGGCTTGAAATTAATTGGACAGCAGTTAGACTTTCTAATGAATCATCTACTTTTTCAAACTGTACATACGAACCTATTATTATAGCAGACTACGCCCTAATCATAAATTCTGCTTTTTTGTTTCGGTATGGACCGGAAAGTACGCAGTTTTATACATCTCTGAACATCACCGACGATATTCGTTCGTGTGAAATGTTTTGACAATACAAACACCGTCATTTATACAAACTTTCACCTGTTTATATTTACATTTCCAATGTCTTTGTCCGAGATAAAATTACCAAATGTAAATGTACTTTATTTCTCCATCAATGTATTGGCGCGGTTCCAAAAAAACCACGTGCAGGGCGGGACAAACAGCTAGACAGAAGCAGGGCTTGGAGCACGTGGATTGGCGGAATCAAAGCATGTAAATATAAGGAATAACTGTCAGATTTTTCAATTTCATGAAGATGATCAATCGATTGGCTTGCGTGATAATTTTATGCATAAACGCCTTCGGCGTTTATGCAAATTATCACGCAAGCCAATCGATTGATCACTTCATGAAATCGAAAAATAAGACAGTTATTCCTTAAATGAATGTCTTGGCGCGGTTCCAAAAAAAAACACGTGCAGGGCGGGACAACACCTAGAGAGAAGCAGGCTTGGAGCCCGTGGATTGGCGGAATCAAAGCATGTAAATATAAGGAATAACTGTCAGATTTTTCGAATTCATGAAGATGATCAATGGATTGGCTTGTGTGATAATTTTATGCATAAACGCCTTCGGCGTTTATGCAAATTATCACACAAGCCAATCCATTGATCATTTCATGAATTCGAAAAATAAGACAGTTATTCCTTAAATACATTAATTCGTGTGCTGTTCGTAGTGAACAGGAAAGTTGGGAATACGTGCATGAAAATTAAAAGATGTCCCGGAAAATCGCCAAAGTTTTACATTAGTGATATTCATCGAAGTCTATAGGGAACCTTTTCTGAATTTTAAAAAATGAAAGCTGGTGTCTGCATTTTTTCAAATACGAGCTACATGTGTCGCTACCTACAGAGAACACGCTTTCCGAATGTATTCACCTGTGGCGGTATGGAATCACGTGACATATTATCTATTCTAAACAGATTCAAAATCATGATACTTTTACGTGGAAAACATAGAGCGCAAGGTTGTTCAACAAAGATATTTACACAAAATCTGTATAAATATAATATACACATTATATTTTAATTTCCACTTTAAACAAATCTGCGCTCGATGTTTACGAAAGCTGTGAAGTGGGTACCTGTCACATATTTCTTTTCATATTCATGAAAATCAATGGACCCCGCCTTCAAAACACAGTTTGGCGTATTGCTATTTGCAATTATATGATATTTTTTAAACGTTGGCGCATATACACACACAACACACACAGAATAATATAATTTACTTTTTAAGTGTCTTAATAAAAGTTTAAAATTTGACGAGTAACCAGGGACCACAGATAATGGCTTATTGAGACAACTTCTTTTCCGTTTGACTGGAACGTTTTGATCTATCTTTTGAACAATGATTGTCATACAATGGCACGCCCATTTCTTTAGAAAGTAAAAATCGGTCAAATGGGTCATTCGAATACCTGTAGAACAGATATTCCATAAATATAGTAGCCGATCAAATTGACGGTCTGCATAAACACTGAATAAACACGTGTTCGACCGATGTATGTGTTATGGTAACTCCAATAAACATGATGCAATTCATTATTATGGACAAATTCGTTGCAATAAATGTTGTACAGAAGCGGGAACTCTCTAACTCTCTATATAACTTTAAAAATCTCCATTTTGGTGTAGCTCATGTTGTAGAGCTACAACATTAAAAAAAATTTTTAAAAGTTCATTTCATTCAAAATATACAGCGTGCACGTGACCGATCGCGATCAGTGATTGGTTGGTATAGGTGTATGTGGCATAATTGTCTGTGGCGGTATTCCAGATACACCGTGTGGCGACTTTGAGTCCTTGACCTTTGTTTTCAACAATTGTCACAGAACTTACAGTCTTGTAACGAGGAATTTCCAAGTCTTTGATTTTCTTGTTTATGACCGTTGCCAGATCTTTTGCAAGGAGTTTACTTCGTACAGAATCGTATTTTACTAGTTGCAGTCTGGAATCAAATATTTCCTGAATGATTTTTTCAGCGTTTTTAGGTATAAATATTTTACTGTCCTCCGGTTCCAACTTGTACGTGTTTTCCAGACGAACTTGGGGTTTGCTGGAAGCAGCCGCTTGGCTACTCTTCTTCTTAGCAAGACGTTGCCATGCGCGTGTAGCGGCGACTATACGGAAGAAGGTAATACCGGAGCGCCTTGGAGCCGGGGGCTCAGACTTCTTAGACTGGGAGCTGGTGGACAGGGTCCTACTTCTACGACTGTTGCTCCCTTCATCCTGTTTATTTTTTACCTGCAAGTTATATAGGTTACTTACATCAGAGAAATTTCATGCAGTTGCAAAACATAGCTGCAGATCTGTAACTCTCCGAAAAAAATATATTGATAGACTGGAGAGCTACAGAGCCACCCATTGAAAAAACTGTATATTTATTGCGCACAAAAAAGTGCGCTCGGTTCTTGATTAATTCTTCCAAATTCTTACCTCAATTGCAAAATAGGGATGATTTTTAAAAATTCCTTTCTCCTCTATCAAGTTCTCTCGTAGTTGACATCTGAACGAAGCATATTGGACCGAATTATCTTTCAAACCAAATTGGCAGTTTAAATAAGCGAAATGTTCGATGATTACAATATCAGGGTCAGGAGGACTATTAACAACAATTATGAGGAATGTTTGGTAATGAAAGCAGCGAAAGAATATGTTAGGAACACATGGTTAGTAATAATTTGAGATCACAGTTTAAACAACATGGAGAAATAAATCGAGAACCGAGTGCACTTTTTATAAATATACAGTTTTTTCAATGGGTGGCTCTGTAGCTCTCCGGTCTATAAATATATTTTTTTCGGAGAGCTACAGATCTGCAGCTATTGCAAAACAGTGAATTTACATTCTAGATCAGTAGTTTTCGTTTTCTTATTGCGAGAGTTAGATTGTAAAAACACTAATCATTATTTGTTCGAATTCTAATTAAATGCCGGTATAATAACAAGAGGCCCAGGGGCCACAACGCTCACCTGAGCACATTGGCTAGGAAAAAGCACATAGATCAGAACTGAAAGTTTACTGGGGGGGGGGGGGGGGGGGGGGGGGGGGGGTTAATTTTAACCCCCCAGGGGTTCATGATTTGAACAAACTAGAATCTACACTACCTGAAGATGATTTCATGTTGATATCACTAATCATAGCTTTGAAGTACTTGAAAAGAAAATTTTAAAAGGTTTCCCTATAAATCCCTATGTAAAACTTGGGTCGGCCATTTTGGCCCCACCCTAGCCCCGGGGGTCATGATTTGAACGAACTTGAATGTACACAATCTGACGATGATACCACATGAGTTTCACCTCTCCTGGCCCAGTGGTTCTTGAGAAGAAGATTTTTAAAGATTTTTCCTATATATTGCTATGTAAAACTTGGGTCGGCCATTTTGGCCCCACCCTAGCCCCGGGGGTCATGATTTGAACAAACTTGAATCTACACTACCTGAGGATGATTCCACATGAGTTTCATCTCTCCTGGCCCAGTGGTTCTTGAGAAGAAGATTTTTAACGATTTTTCCTATATATTGCTATGTAAAACTTGGGTCGGCCATTTTGGCCCCACCCTAGCCCCGGGGGTCATGATTTGAACAAACTTGAATCTACACTACCTGAGGATGATTCCACATGAGTTTCATCTCTCCTGGCCCAGTGGTTCTTGAGAAGAAGATTTTTAAAGATTTTTCCTATATCTTCCTATGTAAAACTTGGGTCGGCCATTTTGGCCCCACCCTAGCCCCGGGGGTCATGATTTGAACAAACTTGAATCTACACTACCTGAGGATGATTCCACATGAGTTTCATCTTTCCTGGCCCAGTGGTTCTTGAGAAGAAGATTTTTTAAAAATGCCATTTATTTTTCTCTATTTCATAATTATCTCCCCTTGGAAAAGGGCGTGGCCCTTCATTTGAACAAACTTGAATCCCCTTTACCCAAGGATGCTTTGTGGCACGTTTGGTTGAAATTGGCCCAGTGGTTCTTGAGAAGAAATTGAAAATGTGAAAAGTTTACAACAACGACGACGACGACAACGACGACAACGACAGACAACGGACAAATTGTGATCAGAAAAGCTCACTTGAGCCTTTGGCTCAGGTGAGCTAAAAATTTTAAAAGAGGATGAAAATTCAAGGAACTGCAATAAGTAATAAATACTTAATAATTTCACGGATCTGAATATGATCGATTTATACACGTTAAATAAAAAGGGTGTTCAAAGAATAGTTCGTGTAAGTTCCTGTCCTACATAAAACCCCTGCGTTCTTGGTGGTCCGGATATTCTGGTAGCGAGGCATTAACGTATAGTGTTGATTTGTTTACATTTTGTTTTTAACAAATTTGTTCTCGAACTGTATGGTTTGCCCTATATTTTGTAGACAAAACATTTTGATAAATTTCGCGTTCCAGGTGTTCGATCAAAAAGAAATAGTACATTAGAGGAAAACTAAATGGGAATGTATTTACATCTGATTTTACAAGAAAATTAAGATCACGTATCTGAGGATGCGTATGTTTAATTTTAAGAATTAATTCGATTTAATAAATTTACGTCTAGTTGAGTGGAAAAAAAACCTCATACACGTACATAAAACTTCATTTGAAACTTTTATTTTGATTCCATTGTTTCAAAAAAAAGGGAGGGATTTTTATCATAAACAAAAATCAGAAATATATCGGTCCCTTTTCCATTTATAATATACATGTATACTAGTATAAAGAGAAAGGTATACCACTTAAAGAAACTGCAAAGAAAACCACAATTTAAAAACTATAATACACAACACAACAGAATCGAAGCAAATAAAAAAAAAACTAATAAAAACAGGGATTGCAAGACAAAGCATCCTCTCGCAAAAGAGCATACATGTAGACACGACGGGTACATATATAGATAAAGGCAGCATTCGACATTGATCCCGATGCAA
>NW_026921542.1:0-18970 GCF_032062105.1 Saccostrea cuccullata | reverse complement strand
TCAGAAGTCGTATTCAAAGTCATCCTTTTGTAAGTTATATGGTCGATACAATGAACTGCCAGCAAATACAATTAAGCATTGAGTCAAATGTTGACAGACCTTTTTCATACTAATTGTTAGTCCATTATTTATTCACTGAATTGACGACGGATTTTCCCGTAATTTCCCGATCATGACACGGAGCACACGGCAGGTGTGACCGGTCGGCAGGGGTAGCTCACTCCTCCATGGTACCTGATCCCACCTCTGATGTTTTGGAGGTCTGTGTTTGCCCTGCTACTATCTTGTATTGTTTTATGGATTGCTGAACTTGAATACTGTTCGTCATCTTGTTTCATATGTTTCATTGTAGAACATGAAGACGTTGAAGAATTGAGTTCAGATGTCCTATATCTGCTAACTTCATTTTTGGATGAAAGGTTTTAAAACGCTAGAAAAACTACAAATATTGTCAAAATTGGAAGAAAGGTTTGAATGAAAACAAGAACACCACAAGGCGTTACATTTCCTTACAAAAAATATATCGATCCCAATGCAACTTATTCACTTCCATTTGTACAGCTCTATCTTACAAACGAAGTAAGCTGAACTTACGATCATTTTTAAAATAATTCGTACTGTTGATGCCTTTCTATTATGTTTAAAGTGCTTTTTGAGTATACATGACTAGAGATAAAGTCTAGTCAGAGACTCATGACTATTGTTGTAATTTTTAATATTTATAATGTAATATATATCCTGCATCTTAGATTTATTTATTTGTACGCCGAATTTTTGATTTCTAAAAGCATGTACAGCTGTCCTAGATTGTCATCGACTGGAATTTTACAATTTATCAAGGAGGGATATTTTGCAGACACAGGATAGACGTAGCGCACAGAATTGGGGCTGATTTTGTAACGTCAAAATATACTTTTCTGACGTCTTTACATACGTCGTTTAACCGTAAAAACGTCAAAAATTCAAGGCGTAACAAATTAGACTAGACATTCAATTTTTGCTCCTGTTTTCTTAAAAATGTCTATCTTATTAATGTTTCTTTAAATACAAGATTTTATTTATTTGCACATTTCAAAAATAATATTTTATCTGTTAAAAGTTGTCCCAGGAAATAGAGAATACAGCTCATTTTGGTGTTACACGAGCGGTTAAGTATCATAATACGCATATTTGTGTCGTAGTAACAAACCCGACTAGACATCAAAATCGCTCTATCAATCTCTCCTGCTACTTGCTTATAATTTTTAAAAGAAACATTTGACTACTTCTTGATTTGCACATTTAATTTATCAACTTAGTTTTACAAAAAGAACCCATTATATAGTAAAATATCTGTATCAAACAATCTTTCTTTTCTTGTAACTTATCAAGATTACGGCATGTTACGGTACGCTTCCTATTTTACGAACAGTCGGAACAGTCCTTAAATTAGAAATTTATTATTGAATTTTGTGTGAGATCTGCACAGGAAATTATAGAAGCTTGGTACACATTGCCAGAAAATTTCTGTAGCCAAAACGATAAAATGAACAAAAATACTAACGCCCGTCGTTTAAAGTGTTACATTTTACGCAATTTCAAACCCCAATGCTATGCGCGACGTCATAGCGTTGTTATGATTGTTATGCAGGCTTATGACTGCAGAATACCTTATGGGCCGGTGGTGATTGAACAATGTTGAATTCATTGTCTTGTTACAAAGCATGTAGTTTAAATTCGGGTTATTGTTTAATCTTAAAAACCATCGAGTAAACTTGCTATAAGTTGGTACCGATCTAACACTTTAAATCACAAATACTAGTAGTTGTAGCTGAGTTAAAATTAATGAAATTTTCAACATAAACAAAACAATGGCTGATGATACAAAAGACACCGTTGGATCACCTCAGAAACACATCCCGGTTTGTAATGAACACAGTGTACGTATAGATATGTTCTGTGATGATTGTGACAAATTCATTTGTTCAAGTGTGCAAAATCAGACCACAGCAATCATAACTGGGAAACATTAGCGATGGTAGTCAGTGAAATAAGGAGAGGCCTTCATGTTTATCTCAACAAAATTAGGAAGAATGAAATACCAGAGATTGATAACAAAATAGAGAAGCTTGTGTCACAAAATATAGAAAGTAAACGGCGATGTGACGCGGATATACAATTTATGCAGAGGCATCACGAGGAAATCATAACGAGTCTCGGAGAAATCAAGAAGAAACACGAACAAACTATTAGAGATAGCCTGGCGGTACAAAATGAACAAATAAATCGCGTGAAATCACAGTTAGAAAATGAAGAAGAAACAACTTCTTGATCTGGTAAAATTTATGGAGGAGAGCAGCGGTACCATGTCAGACTACAGCTTCGTTGAGAACCACAAAGAACTTACAGAACTGATGTCTGACTTAGATGTTGATATGAAGAGATGTGAACAGCGAAAGAGATTTAGAAGAGGAAAAATAAGTGATAAGCAACTGAAATGTATGGTTGGAAAGATTATTGATACAGATGAGGTCATTGCCAATGAAATAGGATCTTTCCAGTATGGACATAGCACTATTCTAATGTTGGAGTCATTCACTGACGATGATATCTATATAAAATCTCACCACTCTGATCACACCAACCTAATCAATAAAAAAGGCCAGCAGAAAAAAGAATTCAAGATAAAACCCAATGACTTATGTGTGAGTAGAAGCAGTGTATACTTTTCTGATGTTGATAACAGGTCCATCGCTCGATTTTCTCCGTCCGGATCTGTTTCTGTTGTCCTTAGAACAGATCCACTGTTACCAGGAGGGGTATGTAGTCAAAGAAGCGGAGGTCTTCTGGTGACATTGAACGACAACACAACACAATGGATGAATTCAGATTCAGACAGCAGACATTTGGTGAGACAAGTTTCCCTCACTGGTGAAACTATCCGAGAATACGAGCACACTGCTGACGGTAAAACAAAGCTGTTTACTCTACCAGTCAAAGTCGCACAAAATGGTAACTCGGACATCTGTGTTGTTAACTGGACAAACAGAACTAAAGGGAACCTTGTTATTTTGTCTTCTGCTGGACATCTCAGATCCATGTACGGTGGACAGCCACTGAAGTGGAACTTTTTACCTTTTGATGTGACCTGCGATTCTTTCTGACCGGTACAACGAACGAATCCATCTACTGAGTCCCGACGGGGAAATTTTGAAGTATTTACTGACTGAAAATGAAGTTAACTTTCCCACCATAGTTTCTTTGTTCAAATCAAAGCTTCGGGTGGGAAATGAAAATGGCCTTGTTAAAGTTTTCAAGTACGAAAATAGTGTAAGTTAATGGATAGGTATTGAATAATTTATTTGAACTCTAGATTTTTATCCTTAGTTATATTGAAAACATAGAGCAAAACTGATCTGCTAGGAAGAAGTATTGAATTTAATTTGTTTTACGTCTTATTTGAGAATTTTTCACACCTCAAGAGAAGCATCAAATACCGACCAAGAGCTTCAAATTTAATATGTACTCAGAATTTAGGGTACCAAACAGAAAGGCTTCGTTATCGTGTCGACTTAAATCTTGATTTTTTTAAGGTCTCATCCGAAAGGTAAGTGGCTTTCTTTGCTAATGCCGGGTGCTTTGCAAAGGAATAATCACAACCTATGTTTACCTTTTAGGTTTGACTCAGTGCATGCGTAGAACAAGAATGCGGCCTACCATCAGAAACAGATCGGCATAAAACTAGATAATCGTGATCTTGATGTAGCCTTGTTAAAACTATCTCTTACAAATATCTATTCAGTTGTTAACATTGTGAATTCAGTCTTTAAAACAAGCATGCTCAGTAGGATAAAATAGGGGTTTCCTGTACTATCACTCCCAAATTATTATTGAAAAGTTTGTTTTTGTTTGTATACTGTTTAACGTCCCTCTCCAGAATATTTCACTCATATGGAGACGTCACCATTGCTGGTGAAGGACTGCAAATTTAGGCCTATGCTCGGCACTTACGGGCTTTGAGCAGGGAGGGATCTTTATCGTGCCGCACCTGCTGTGACACGGGGCCTCGGTTTATACGGTCTCATCCGAAGGACCGCCCCATTTAGTCGCCTTTTACGACAAGCAGGGGGTACTGAGGAACCTATTCTAACCCGGATCCCCACTGAATAGAGAGGGATTTTCAAATTATTTTCTACGACGGATTTCTTTATACTACCAGGTATATTTTCGAAGCACGAAATTTGAAATTCATTAAAATAGATATTCTTTACTTTTCATGAATAAATTTAAAAAAACTTCATCCTAGTATTTGATTTCGCAACAAGGTAAAAAGTAAGTGTTTTATTTGTTGTGTTCATTTATAACCGTGATTTGTAATATCTTGATTCCGCAATACTTTATTTTGATGAAAAATCACTCGAACAAAACAAAATCACTGAAATCTCAGATGGACAAGAAAAAATTTCAGCTTGTTGACACCATAGAATTAATAGAGAACAACATTGGAAATATCAGATTACAACCTGTTCGACAGCTTCAAAATTCTTAATCAATTACTGTACTGTTAATATTTTTAATTGATACACAACAAGATTGCCCCTTTTTCCTAAGTATTACGTATAAAATTAAAATTAATGAAAGTGCAAGGATGTGTCAATCAAACCCGTCCAAAACTTTGAAGTTCAATAACTTTAATCGAAATAAGATTTTTAATACATTTTCGTGTGAAATACTATTGCAATATAATATAAATTTGAGAAAATATTAACTTCAAATATGTGTCTAAGCACCTTTAATCAATAGATATGTCTCATGACAGGAGTGATGGTCAAGAGAGAAATCTTACTCCTCCAAGGCACCTGATCCTAGCTCTGGTCTATCAGAGGGTCCTGAAGAAAATATAAAATCATAAAAATTTACGCACTACTAACATAATTATAGTGAACCTTTAGTCGTATGCCATAATTATATGGTCAAAGGATGTAATGTTACGACTTTGAAAACACATTACTAATTTGGAAACTTTTTTACTCCTTTGCATGTTACAGGCAATTTGATTATGAGAGCTTTCAAACTGACCTTCACCAATATTATGACTTTTACGGTCCCAGGGCCAGAGGTCCCAGATTAGATTTAGGTCCAGCCATACAAATTACTTCACTCCCGTTTCGCACAGGACTTAACACACCAACAAAATAAAATCGTGTCCGTGCCCATATACTTTTAACACCATCAACGTTCCATAGTTATCAGTTTTAAACGGAAAGAGAGATAGACAGTAGCCTGAGTAGGGCTGGCCGGATATCCATCTTTCTATTGAATGGCTGAGTCAAAAAGCGAAACCCCTGTTGCTAACATTGAAAGGGATAAATGCCACTGTCCGATATGCCTAGAAGAGGTAAGAAAACCGAAGTATTTGCCGTGTTATCACACATTCTGTGGGCCGTGTATTCAGACTTACATTTCAAGTACGGCAGCACATAAGGAAACCAATACAGTTCAATCTATCGAATGTCCCGTTTGTAGAAGATGTGTCGACGCTCCGAGGAAAAACATTTCAAGTGAAGAATGGGCATTGGAATTACCTATGAACAAACTTGTTCTGACTTTGTCAGTAGATCCTGAGCAAGATGAAAATAAAAACTGTATGTTTTGTAAACGGGCAGAGAAAACGATACCTGCGAGGTTCTGGTGCAAAATCTGTATGGAAGCTGTTTGTGAAGATTGCAAATCATTTCACAGACTTGTTCCAAGTCTACAGGATCATAAAATTATAAACCTCGCGAACATTAAGGAGGTGAACAGTGAAATCGAGATAGAGGAGCCATGTCTTTTGCACAAAGGTAAGGTACTTGATGTTTTTTGCCACGGCCACCAACAGCTATGTTGCAGCGTCTGCCATGTCAAACAGCACAAATCGTGCAAGAAAGTAGACACAGTTGAAGATACAGCTCTGGCAGTTGGCAGAGATCACATTCAAAACATTGTTTCTAAATATATTGGTTTGGAAAAAGATGTTGAAGACATGTTGTTAGAAAAAATGAATCTAAAAGCCGAACTCAATACCAAGAAGCGAGAAATATGTATGAACACTGAAGAGAAAGTTGAAGAAATCAAATCACTTTTGGACAATGCACATACAAATTGGCTAAAACGATTTGAACAGACGCATGCAGATTCCATTGGAAACATTGAAATAGTTTATGATGAGTTGAAACGGTTTTCCACTACAATACATGAGGCAAGAACCATACTACAATCAGTGTTGAATAGTGGGTCTTCAAAACAGTTATTTATTACGAATGTTAAATTACAAAATCAAATGTCTGAGCACATCTCTCGTTTAAAGTCTTTACAAATTTGGAATTTTCCCAAAGATTACAAGCATGACAACTCGAACTTTCTTAGTCTAATTTCGAATTCAAAAGAATTTGAAGACGTGGTATTGTCTAAAGAACAATCTTGGAAAGTAGAGAAATTACTAAGGAGTTCACTGGTCAAGACCGACAAAGACTGGATGAAAGTCAACCTAACGAAATTATCCCGGGTTAAAAATTTATCAGAAACAGCTTATTACGGTTTGTTTGTTAGTGACACAATGATAATATTATCTCAAACGAGTCAACGGTCGCTGAAGATTTACGACATTAGTTATTCCACAGGAGAATGTGTTCACACAGAGATTTGTCAACAGAAACCGTACGGCCTCTGTCACTCCGGTTTGAGCTTGAATGAAATTTATGTATCTTTTGAAACCTTCATCAACCATTTTCGAATTGATGTCGCAAAATCTATAACATTTACAAAACTTAAAACTATTGACTTAAAACAACCCATGTTGGTGATTTCTCGTGGGCTAACAACAGTGTTTGCCGCCAATCGTTCTACAAGATTTATTTGTTCTTTGGACTTTTGCATCAACCATAGTTCACCATACAAACAGAGTGGAGATGCACCCTTTGTATCTTCGTCGTTGGTTTCAGATACACATTGTTTTATTAGTGATGGGGTGGTAGTAACTGTAGATCAGAATAACAAAGTGATTCGTTTGAGTCCTGGCGATCAAAAGTTTAGAGGACTCTCATTTGACTTAGAAGATAACATCTTGGTTTGTAATAGATCATCTAAACTTAAACAGTTTAAACATGGATTCGGTGAGAGTAGAGACATTGACCTAGCAGATAGTGACATGACCGATTCTTATAATATTATACTTCATCCAGCTGGAGAGAAGATATTGTTGTTAAGTTTAGGCCAACAATGCTCTGTTTACCAGGTATCTTAGAGATAATACTTTACTAGTATAATCCATAAACAATCCATGTAAAAGAAATCATGAAATTAAAGTTTATGTAATATAAAATAACAGCACAATAATTTGATATCTTATTCTTGTATATGGTTCTTCCAAAGGACAAGGTCACAAGAAGAGGTAGTAATGGCTAGTGATAACTATCTGTATAATGTCAATAAAATAATCGCAATGCCAACGCTTTTTTTAAAATCAAAAACTGATCATAATAGTTCTTAGTTATATTATAAATATAGAGCAAAACTGATCTACGAGGAAGAACTGATCATATTTTTGTCTCGCCTGCGACGAATGTCGCGAAGCGAGACATAGCGACCATAGATTCCGTCGTCGTCGTCGTCGTCGTCGGCGTCCAACTTTTGGTTAACCCAAATGTCAAAGTTTTATAAACTGCAATAACTTTCTCAAATTTTATTCAGTCTTCTTGAAATTTGGACACAATATTCAGTATGGATAAAAATTTATATCCCAAGTATGATTTTGAAAAAAAAAATTCAAATTTTTCCGTATTTTTTCCTTAAGTTGGACTTAGTTTTTTCATGATAATTTATGGTGAAGACCTATATTCCAGCAACTATAAGTTATAGGGATATGATAATTAGTCAGTGGATACATCATGGGTAACCACAAACGTCAGTACCAGAATTAGGTCATCTTGACCTACATTTTTCTGCATGAGTGACTTTGGTTAAATTTTTGGTGGAGGTCCATATCTCAGCATCTATAACTTATAATGGCATGATGATTTGTCATTGTACAGGTTATAAGTAACCAACAACATCAGTACCAGAATTAGGTCATTTTGACCTACATTTTTCTGCATGAATGACTTTGGTTAAATTGATAATGGAGGTTCATATTTCAGCAACTATAACTTATAGTGGCATGATAGTTAGTCAGTGGATACATCATGGGTAACCACAAACGCCTGTACCAGAATTAGGTCATCTTGACCTACATTTTTCCGCATGAGTGACTTTGCATAAATTTATGGTGGAGGTCCATATCTCAGCAACTATAACTTATAGTGGCATGATAATTTGTCAGTGGATACATCATGGGTAACCACAAACGCCTGTACCAGAATTAGGTCATCTTGACCTACATTTTTCCGCATGAGTGACTTTGCATAAATTTATGGTGGAGGTCCATATCTCAGCAACTATAACTTATAGTGGCATGATAATTTGTCAGTCTACACATCATGGGTAACCAACAATATCAGTACCATAATTAGGTAATCTTCACCTACATTTTCTGCATGAATGACTTGATACATATACAGTGGATTTGATTTCAAAATGCAAGTTCAAATTATTGCGACTCATAACACGTTGCAATATTCGCAATAATAAAAACATCACAATAATTTGTGAATTTACAGGGTATATGTATATATATATAAATGCCAATATAATCGCCAAGGGATTAGATATTAAGTCAGCTGTTCCATTTCTTTATTATTGTATTTTTGAGTTATTCCTTCTGAAATGTCAATAAATGCTTCAGTTTATCAGACAATCATTTCTTACTAACCACAGCGACAGCAGGCGAGACACAGGGTTGCGGGCAACCCTTACGTACTTTTTTTGTTTTGCGTCTAATTCGAGAATTTTCCAGGAAAAACATCATATGCCGAGGAAGGGCTTTAAATTTCAACCTGTACTCGGCATTCAGGGTACCGAACAGTAGGAGTTCTTTATCGTGCTCGATTTTTAATGTCTCATCCGAAAGGACTGTGACTTTAACTTGTAACAATTAATGCTGGGCTCTTGGCAAAGGAAAAATCATTAAATATGTCCGATGTACATATGTTTTCATTTCAGATTTGACGCGACGCGGCGAACGAGAATGCTATCTACCATCATAAAGCGAACGCCCTACCACTAGGGGTATCGTGACAAATAGTAGGAGATGTAGCCTAGCCTGTTGAAAAGTATCTCTTAGTAACATCTACTCCCATTTGTTAATAGTGTTAATTTAGTATAGAAAACAGATTAACAAATGGACGTCATATATTTTACTCCCTATAAGTCTTTGACAAGCATACCATGTAGGATAAAAGAGGGAGTTCCTTTTCTTTCACTTCCAATCAATTATTGAAGCAAATTTTTCAAATTCTTTTTTACGACGGAGTTCTTTCTACGATAATTTCAAAGTACCAAATTTTAGATTATTAAAAAAAATATCAAGGATATGGAGATAAGGAGCAGTATTCAATATCCAGGTCATTCCTTCTTTAGTAATTATCAGAAAACTTTATGCAAAGTGGTTTTACAATAACAAAACAATCACGTGTACCTTTGTTTTGTTCATTTTTGGCCATGTTTCGTTATACAATGTATCTTGATTCCAAAATACTTTATTTTAGTGATGCTTAGAGATTCAATGATATTCTAACCTTTTCGATTCTAGGAAAATAGTTTATCCTTCGTATTTTAGGATAGTTAATTTGATTCCACGAGAGAGAGAGAGAGAGAGAGAGAGAGCGAGAGAGAGAGAGAGAGAGAGAGAGAGAGAGAGAGAGAGAGAGAGTAAATCTTTACATGGACAATGATCGAGAGAACGATCTATAAACTTGATAAGTAAGTAGTAACATATTCGTCCATCGTAAATACAAACTGTTATTTATTGTTATTTAGTAAAGTTGTGAATTAGATGTTGTTTCATTTTTGCAATTATAAGAAAATTGTTTTTTTTATGTTTATTTTGACGCATACTTATTTCGCATATCCTTAAATGCAGTCATTCTTTCCTAGCTGCAATACTGGAGCCCTCTCTCTTCCCCCCCTTTTTTCTGGGGGGGGGGGGGTACAACTCCTTCGGATCTTCGTAACATTTGGTGCAAGTGCGGGAGTGATTCACTCCCGCACAAATTTTGGCTCAGATTATCAGTAATTGAATATTTAATTAATATTTTCTACCTGAATACCTCAATATTTAGTGATGCCATACAGCACAATCAGTTAGTAACCCCAAAAATCTACTTTACTAAGAAATTAAATTTTTCAAGCGGAAGTCTCAGTGCATCACCCTTCTGATGAGAGGGACTGGTACAGATAAAAAATTAGAGAGTTATACTTATACTTATTGTAGCAGGTAATCCTTTCCCTGTATACAGAATTTAAAACAAATTAAGTTCCGGAGTACCTATGGTAAAGGTAACAAACAGTAATCAAGCTCAAAAGCCCATCAAAGCTAAACAAATCTGGAGCACAGCAAACAAAGTCATGGATTCAACTAAACTTCCCTTACTCATGCAGCATTATACTTTCATCACCTGCATATAAATCTACGTACAATTTTTAAAACAAGGTTAAGGTATTGACTAACAAGGGGATGAAATAAGAATATCAGCAGTCTTGTTACAGTCACCATTTCGTAATTGTTATCGCCGATACAATGATCTTGTCACCAAATAAAATTTATCATTAAGCCAGATTGCGACTCACGTTTTTCACATAATCGTCGATGGAATCTGCCGATCATGACAAGGAGCAAACGGCAGGTGACCGGTCGGCAGTGATTGCTACTCCTCCATGGCACCTGATCCCACCTCTACTACTTATAAACCATGTAAATGGAATCATGAAATTGAATTCAAATAAAAGTACAATCATATAATTTTTTATTCTTCAAAATGGCATGGTCACTAGAACAGGCTAATGTTGACCATGATGACTACAGTGTCTGTAAAATATCTACAAAATAATTGCAATGGCAACGCTATTTTCTTTTAAAAAAAACTGATCATAGAAGTAACTGAATTCTAGCATTCGTAGGAAGAAGTACTAATCATAAAATATTCTGAAACGTTCTTTTTCATTCACTTCAACGAAATTAGGAAAGAAATAGACGGAGATTTTCAGAAAAAAAATTACGATAGATTTCTTTATGCCATAATCAAAGTATGAAACGCACTTTAAAAACATTATTTGCTTTCGTTAACATAAAAAACTTCCTCTTAATTGATTTTACAATAACGTAAAAAATTACGAGTACATCTGATGTGTTCATTTTTGGCCATGATTTGTATTTCGTGTGTCTTGATTCCGCAATACTTTATTTCAGTTATGCTTTCATTAATATTCCTACCCTGTCTTCCTGTATTTCAGGATAGTTAAGTTTAATTTGAATCCATGAGAGAGAGAGAGAGAGAGAGAGAGAGAGAGAGAGAGAGAGAGAGAGAGAGAGAGAGAGAGCAGTCTAATTCTTTTCATGGATGATTAATCGAAAGAAGGTTTCTGCTCCTGTTTATACAGATATTTAACATCCTAATGTATGTTTTAAATCCATATTATTGATTTTCATTATCATTCGCAATTCATAAGAAAAATTGAGAGCCTATTTAATGCTATTCAAACAAACCAGTGCATTGTATCGCCAACCATCGTTATAAGGAATATATGGTTATTCAATATAAGTAGTAATGGCGACCAACACACAAGAATCTGCGTTAGGTTCTCCTCAAGAACACATTCCAGCTTGTGACAAACATAGCAAACGAATTGATATGTTCTGTGAGGATTGTGATGAATTCATTTGTTCCAGGTGTGCAAAAACTAAGCACAAGGATTACAACTTAGACACGCTAGCTAGCGTAGCAAGCCAGAGAAGGAAAGAACTCTTAACGTATCTAAGAGATATAAAGGGGGACACATCGGAGTTTGAGTAGAAAAAGGAGAGAATATTATACCAGGAAAAGGATAATGAAATTCAGTTTGAGAATGATATAAGAGTTTTACAGAAGAATTCTAAAAATGTGATTTGAAGGCTAACAGAAATGAAGAAAAACAATGAAAAAAACCTGAAAAACCCCTTAAGAAAAACAAATGAACAAATAAAATCTCTGACATCTCAAATAGGCAAGAAAAAATCCCAGCTTGTTGACACCATAGAATAATTGAGAACAACAGCAGAAATATGTCAGATTTCCATCTGATCGACAACTTGAACATTCTGAAACAGTTACAGTCTTATATTATAGACATTGAAGATCCTTTAGAATACAATACGATAGAGGAAAATTGTTTGATGACTTGCATCAAACTTGGTCAATCGATGCCATTGCTGATGAAGAAGGATCTCTTCAACATGGACAAAATCCAGTACGTACACTTGAGGTTTGTGGTGAAGACACTTGTTATATCCAGTCTTTTTCATCAGACTCTTTAAATCAAATTAACATGAAAGGGAGAAAAAACAAGAATAATGATAAATCTTTGTGATAAATGTGTCTATAATAAGAATGGTGAAGTGTCTTTTACTGCTATTGAGAACTATCCTACCTGGGGTATTTACCAACTATTTCCTTCAGGATCTGTCTCTGTTATCGCAAATACAGAAGATTTAGAACCACTAGGAATTTGTGAGTCGGTGGATGGTGGTCTTCTAGTCGCCCTGACAGAGTACTCTGGTTTCCTAAGTACTTCTTCAAGTCTCATAAGACATATGACCCTAACAAATGATCGGTGTTTATGATTCTTATATGGAGATACTTTTTAGCTTCCCGAGACGCATTACACAGAATGGTAACAGCGATATATGTGTTTTAGACTGGTTTAGTAATTCTATGACGATTTTGTCGGCATCTGGTCAAATAAAGTGTGTATATCGTTGATATAACTTGACTGTCATCCACCCGAAGGAGAACTTTGACCCATTTGACGTCGCATGTGACTCCTACTGTAACATCCTTGTTACCGACGCAAAAATCATCGCATCCATTTACTGAGTCCTTCTGGGAGATTCTTGTAGTTATTGCTGACAGGGGATGAATTGCAATTTCCAAACGCATTAACACTGAACAAATCCAAATTGTAGGTGGGAAACACAAAGGGAGTTGTCAAAGTTTTCAGATATAAACATATGTTTAATCTTCATGTTTAAACATACTGGTAGATAAGTTTTATGAACTGTCAATGTGTCCAGTTCCTTGTTCGTAAATATTTTTTAAATATTTCAATTTTACTTTTAGATAAATTTATTACAAAATTGGGAATTACTAAACATAGGGAACCCCGATCCTTCAATTGGCGTCGGAATTTCATAAATACTATGAATTTCTTTGAAGATTACGTTAAGCGATGGACCAGATATGAAGAAGAAGACATTGGCACTTTGTCAAAGTGGATAACATGTATCAGATCCATGATAAAATCGCGTATTAAAAGATTGAGGGGCAATATGAAAACCATTTATCCTTCTGTATTCAATAATCCAGAAGTGAAAAAAGAACTAGAGGTACTGTGAGCAATGAGCTCACTAAATGATACCCCTCCTCCCATATGAATATGTTTTGCTGGGGGAAACCAAAAATATGTGTCAGATCAAAAGTTAAAATAGGAGGTGCATAATGGCAATATGTAATAAAGATATTCTGTGAAAGTTTCATCAAATTTCATCCAGTGGTATGAGAGGAATTGAGGAGAAGAGATTGTACCCCAAAGCGTAACAGACAGACAGCCGGACGTACAGACGGACGGACGGACATACCGATTACTATATACCCTTTTCAAGTGGAGGGGTATAACTAGATAGGTTACATGATCATTACGTACTGTTCCCTGCTGACAAAGCATGTCACAACATTGTCTTCGTTTGTAAGTATTTTATTATTATATATTTATGTCAGTTTTGAATATTTTTAATATCCCAAAAAAACACATTGAATTTGAACTATCATATATACCCCGGTATATTGGATTCCGAAACTTCATAAGAATCCTTACAAACAAAGATACATACAGGGTCCCAGTAAATGTTCAACCAAGCCTCTTTCTTTTCACCTCACTAAGATATTAACAGTAGTGAAGGAGAAACTTAAGCATCAAGAGTGCTGTGTAAAAATATATTCAAGGAACTTTTGGACAATTTGAAATCACAAGATTTTACCAAAATCAACAACTGAAAAACTTAGGAATTTTCAACTCAATACACATCCATTCCCCTCGATAAATTAAAGTCCAGGCTTTTTGATATCATCGACAGCTGCTTTTTCAATAAAAACGGAGCTCGTAAATTTGCTAACCTTGTCATTGGCCATTTGCAAAATTATTTTGTTTAAAACATTCTGATTATACACTTAAGTATTCTGAAACTGACATCAAAAGATGCTTGAGTTCTTGATTGACAATAATAATTTATGTTGTTGTTTTTGGAGAGCAGGTCTTCCTACAATCTATTAGAATTCCGATGGGTACCAACTGCGCCCGTTATTAGCAGACCTACGAGGGGGTATCAAAAAGTTCGTGTACTGAAGCTATGAAATTAGTACTATATAGCGTGTGCTTCTTAAAAATTATAAGGAACATAAAACAACAAAAAATTAAAAAGTGTTGAAATTTTTAGCTTAATACGTTCATTCTTAGCCAAAGTATTATAAACTAAAAACGACATTGTATGATCACCTGGCGACGTCCCCGTTTAGTTTCATGACGTCCGACAACGTCGTTTTTTTTCAATGTCCACTCCTTCTATCTCATTCACTTCTTTTGATTAGATTCTCTGGAGCTGAGTCGGGACCTAAACTCCTTTTGTTTAAAGGACGTAACAATGTGTTGAACAGTAGTTTTCAATAAAAATGATATTGCAAATGGATTTATACTTTGGGAGAGATCATCGCTTGATTGTGCCAGCATGTTTTGCTTTTCGGAGTTCAATATCTACAACACATGGTCAACGTCATTTTTGACGTGATTTATTTTAACACCTTGATTTCAAATCGACATTAACTGTGTATCCCTTTTCTCTCTGAATCGATTGCGGCATTAGAAAACAAGTACTCTGGATGCATATCATTTCTCCATAGCCACTTTAAACATTTCCTAGGTGTATACCAGTTTTTTCACGGACAAAACTTTATAGAATGTTGGAAAAGGAAACGCCTCCCCCTTTTTGACGTCATTTCCAAGGCCTTTTTTGTATGGACACTCCATGTAAAATTTACAATGAAATTTCATAGAACTTCCAGAATAAGATAAAAATTCTACATTTTATGGAACCATAGTGTGCCAACACTAACCTGAATTAACGGGATTTTTGATGTGAATTGTTCATATCAAAAGAGTTTTTCTCAGTTACTCTTGGGTCGAAAAAAAGAGAGTTTTTCTCAGTTACTCTTGGGTCGAAAAAACACCTCTTGTTTGAGGTTGCGCCGACTGGACATACCATTGCTTACAAAAACATTACTAATCTATTAAAAAATAAAATTTATGATTTCTGGTTTATTCTATGAATAGAAAGGATATCAATGCTTATTAGTTATTTGAAAATTTATTGATGTACCTAAAGCGGTTTTAATTTTATGGCGCTAGTCCATGAACTTTTTGATACACCCTCGTATTTTTGTATTCATATGAATCAGAATTTGTGCAAAATCTGATGTGTAAAACGAATTAAGAAAACACCTACTGTAGCCTTCAACTCAACATTTAGATATATCGACGACGTATTGTCAATTAACAGAGGTACTTTTCATTCCCATGTCGATACGATATATCCTGGTGAGCTTGAAATAAAAGATACTACAGAGTCTGACAAATCTGTTTCATATTTGGATATTTTGTTTGAATAAGATATTAATGGTAATGTAACAAACAAGGTATATGATAAACGAGATGACTTTAACTTTTCTATCGTCAACTTTCCGTTACTTATGCAGCAATATACTTTCATCACCTGCATACGGCATTTATATTTCACGGATTTGTCCGTTACAAAGAGCACATGGCGGATGTGACCGGTCGGCTATGATCAAAAACTGAGAAAAATTAAATCAAAATTTTAAATCAATATAAATTTTGATAACAATGTAAACTTAAATGAAGTACAGTTATCATAGAAACCTGCAAATTTTTGACAACGCATATTTTATAATGATAAGGTATTCAAACCTACGACCTTTCTATTCCCCCTCCATAAACCGTTCACGGTAGCTCAATCGGCAGACTGCTCGCTCCGTAAAAGGAAGTTCGAACTCGGGCGCAACTGACCTAAGTCAATAAAAATGGATAGCAACTGTTCCTTCGCCATGCGCTTGGCACTTGGAAGTAAACGTTGCAGATGAGACATTTGAAACTAAGACCCGTGTCACGACAAGCACTGGCACGATAAAGATCCCACACTGCTCAAAGGCACTGAGTCCCGAGTAAAGGTCAAAATTAAACCCTTCACCACTATATCATATGATGACGTCTCTTTATATGTGAAAAATTCTCGAATGGGACGTGAAACAACATACAATAAATCCCTACGCTAGATTAAAATCCAGGCACTTTGATATCATTGACAGCTGCTTTTTTTTTTTAATAAAAAAGGAACTCGTTTATTTACTTACCTTGTCATTGGCAACTTTGTTGTTTTGTTAAAAATATTCTGATTGTGCATAAAAGTACTCTGAAGTTGATATAGAAAAGATGCCTTGAGTTCTTGATTGACAACAACTATGTATGTTGTTTTTGGAAACCAGGTCTTCCAACAATCTATTGGAATTTCCATGGATACCAATCGCACCCCGTTATTAGCAGACCTATATTTGTATTCATGATCATATGAAGCAGAATTTGCCCAAAAGCTTATACATTAAAAGAAGAAAACACTTGCTGTGGCTTTCAGTTCGACATCTAGATATATCGACGACATATTGTAAATTATCAATAGTTTTTTCCATTCTTATATTGATGCGAAATATCCCGGTGATTCTGACAAATCTGTTTCATATTTGGATATTTTACAAGAAAAAGACGTTAATGTGAATTTAACAACAAAGCTTTATGATAAAAGTGATGAGTTAAATTTTTAATCGTCAACTTCCCTTATGCCGTTGTCACCTGCATTCGGGGTTTATATATCTCCACCCCTTGAACTCTCCATTTTAGAGACTCCACCCTCTGCATTTTACACAAAGCCTAAGTTGACTATTTACTGCCAGGAGACAGGGTCATGCTTTCGTGTGAACAAAAATTTCAAAAAACCTAGTAAGTTTAATTGATAAACAAGTTGATGAAACATGAATATCAGCAATCTCGTTTAAAGTAATCATTTCATAAGTTCTATGGCGATTCAATGACCTTGTCAGTAAATACAGTCCAACATAAAGTCAAATGCTGACGGATTTTTGCGTTATTTCCCGACCATGACAAGAAAAACACGGCAGGGGATGCTCACTTCTCCATGGTTCCTGATCCCATTTCTGATGTTTAAGAAGTTCGTGTTTGCTCTGCTACTGATTTGTATTGTTTATTGGACTATTGAGATTGAATACTATTCTTTATCTCCATATATCTAATTCTTCGATAGACTTTTCAAGTAATAGGAACTACTTCCATTCCCATGTTGACTCGACATATCCCTTTCAATAAGAACACCATACAATCTGCCACACGTTTTATATATATTCTTCCTGGCCAAATAAAACAACCCTAAAGTTTTGTCCGAATTTCCTCTGTACCATCACCTTTTAAAACGTGTTTTCTTCAAATATGAAAAATATGAATACAGATATTTATTCATAGTAGTTATTTTGCCCATTTTAAATGATGTCTGGTTTTAAACACAAAAAATTGTAGCGTTTCAAGTCCATCAACTAAAACCCTAAATAAATACCACCCTTAAAGGTACATGCAAATTACGCCATGTATTTGAACACTTTGACGAGTCCATGCTCATTCCCAACCCACAGAGTGCGCTTGCTCAATGACAATGAGGTCGGTGTCTTTACTTCATTATCTGTTAGTAAATACTTCAAGAAATCCCCGTCAGGACTCAGCAAATGAATGAGATGATTTCCCGCGTCTGCAACAATGATGTTACAGAGGGAATCACACACGACATCATTTGGATTAAATCCATGGATCAAGTCCTGACCACAGTAAATAAACATCGGACGACCGGAGGGAGAAATGACCACTAGCTCACCTGTTTTTCCACTTGTTCGGTTGACAACACAAATCTGACTGTTTTTGTTCTGTACAACTCTGACTGGCTGTATAAACAACCTGGTTTGCTTGTCTTCAAGATATTTGTACTCTTTGATGATATCACCGTTAAGAGCTATATGTCTCAAAAGGCGTCTACTGGTTGCTTCCAATTTGAAGTCCTCCGATTCCATGTCTATCAGCGTGACCAGCAGGCCACCGTCCAGTGATTGACAAATCCCCAGTGGTGTCAGTGGATCCGTGCAGATGACGGTTGTAAAGGATCCCGAATATGAAAGTAGGTTCATATAGCTCCTTGTTGTCGAAAGACGGGCGATAGAGTTGTTCTCATAGTTCGTAAAGTAGACATCACCAGTTTCGCACACACAAGTATCATAAGGATTGATGGAGAATGTCTGAGTTTTCTCCCCTTTTTTGTTTACCCGTGCCGTTATCCTATCTGATTTAGCATCACAGACGTAACAATCCCCTTCATTGAAAGCCTCCAGAAGAAATATGACATCATCTCCATATTGAAAGGAGTCGGTTTCAGTGGCACTAAGCTCGTCTAAATCAATGGTATGTCCAGTAAAGGACTTTAGTAAGTCATTGGTTATCTCCCCTCTTTTGTATCTCACTGAATGCTCACAGTTCTTCGAGTCAACGTCCAAGTTAGACAGAAGTCGTTTCAATTCTCTATGATTATCAATGAACCCGTAATCTGACATTTTATTTTTGTTCTCCTCCATATAATTTACAGTTT
>NW_026921541.1:0-18608 GCF_032062105.1 Saccostrea cuccullata | reverse complement strand
AGGGAAATATTTTTTAAGAGTATTGCATGAAAGTTTGGTCAACTTCCCTTCCCATTAAATCTTTGCATGTTACCAGTTTGTACTTTGTACAATCCTAAATCCATGCAGGAACAGAGGATGATTGCTCATTCCTCATTTTCCCTGAGTCAATAGAATATCAAATATTTCATTTATGGATACCTGATATGGCGGTGCTCTGTTTGACACAAATGAAAACGCATTGTTGCAATTTGAATGGTCATTTATTAATAAATAAATGACAAAGCAAACAACATATGTCAACACATAGTATAATTGACAATACCAATACAATTAATCACATTGCGTAATAGAAACAAACGCATATAGCAAGAAACATCATAGAATCTTAAGTTCACAATATTATTCAATGAGGTACGCAAAAATGTACAGTAAACAGAATGCGTATTTCAGACCTAAACAGTGTCAAAGATTGGGCAACATCCGCCCTTCTTATAAATTCTGAAACGAAATGCATGTTTTAAATTTAAAAACTAAAAGTAAAAAAAAAAAATGATAATAATAATAGGGCAACAATCCCCCTAACAAGTCAACAAAGAAAGTTATTTCAGAAATGGAGGAGGGGTGGGAAGTGGCATCAGAAAATTGTAAAAATGTTTACCGCCAAAAATAAATATGGAGACTGACGTTATCTTACACGCATGTGCAATGGTGATACACCGGAATCAAGGGGCCTCCCACGGGAGAGGCTTCCAAGGGAAATAATAAAATAATGATACAAGTACTATCAGTATCCATAAATGTTTTTATGGATAAAAATGTTTTTATGGATACCTGATATGGCGGTGCTCTGTTTGACACAAATGAAAACGCAGGGGTTGGAATTGAATGGTCATTTATTAGTAAACAAATGATGAAGCAATCAGTCAACACATAGTATAATTGACAATACCAATACAATTAATCACATTGCGTAATAGAAACAAACGCATATAGCAAGAAACATCATAGAATCTTAAGTTCACAATATTATTCAATGAGGTACGCAAAAATGTACAGTAAACAGAATGCGTATTTCAGTCCTAAACAGTGTCAAAGATGGGGCAACATCCGCCCTTCTTATAAATTCTGAAACGAAATGCATGTTTTAAATTTAAAAACTAAAAGTAAAAAAAAAATGATAATAATAATAGGGCAACAATCGCCCTAACAAGTCAACAAAGAAAGTTATTTCAGAAATGGAGGAGGGGTGGGAAGTGGCATCAGAAAATTGTAAAAATGTTTACCGCCAAAAATAAATATGGAGACTGACGTTATCTTACACGCATGTGCAATGGTGATACACCGGAATCAAGGGGCCTCCCACGGGGAGAGGCTTCCAAGGGAAATAATAAAATAATGATACAAGTACTATCAGTATCCATAAATGTTTTTATGGATAAAAATGTTTTTATGGATACCTGATATGGCGGTGCTCTGTTTGACACAAATGAAAACGCATTGTTGCAATTTGAATGGTCATTTATTAATAAATAAATGACAAAGCAAACAACATATGTCAACACATAGTATAATTGACAATACCAATACAATTAATCACATTGCGTAATAGAAACAAACGCATATAGCAAGAAACATCATAGAATCTTAAGTTCACAATATTATTCAATGAGGTACGCAAAAATGTACAGTAAACAGAATGCGTATTTCAGACCTAAACAGTGTCAAAGATGGGGCAACATCCGCCCTTCTTATAAATTCTGAAACGAAATGCATGTTTTAAATTTAAAAACTAAAAGTAAAAAAAAAATGATAATAATAATAGGGCAACAATCGCCCTAACAAGTCAACAAAGAAAGTTATTTCAGAAATGGAGGAGGGGTGGGAAGTGGCATCAGAAAATTGTAAAAATGTTTACCGCCAAAAATAAATATGGAGACTGACGTTATCTTACACGCATGTGCAATGGTGATACACCGGAATCAAGGGGCCTCCCACGGGGAGAGGCTTCCAAGGGAAATAATAAAATAATGATACAAGTACTATCAGTATCCATAAATGTTTTTATGGATAAAAATGTTTTTATGGATTCCTGATATGGCGGTGCTCTGTTTGACACAAATGAAAACGCAGTGTTGTAATTTGAATGGTCATTTATTAATAAATAAATGACAAAGCAAACAACATATGTCAACACATAGTATAATTGACAATACCAATACAATTAATCACATTGCGTAATAGAAACAAACGCATATAGCAAGAAACATCATAGAATCTTAAGTTCACAATATTATTCAATGAGGTACGCAAAAATGTACAGTAAACAGAATGCGTATTTCAGACCTAAACAGTGTCAAAGATGGGGCAACATCCGCCACCGATCAAAGCCACAAAGGGGTTTGATCCGCCCCATCCACCGCCATAAAGTTAAAATCGTAGGTTTAACATTATTTATTTCCAAAATACAGACGTACTGCAACCAGGACATGTATTCAAGTTACTAGAAGCACTTCTAAAAGAAAACGTAGAATCTATGTCATTTTTGTCTTATAAGTCCCTGATCTCATGGCTAGAAAGTTGTGAGAAAATGAAGCCGATAACCATTGTCACTGTGCAACCAGAGGCCCATGACCTTTGTGGTCAGATGCTATGTGTGGAAAGATAGCCAATAAGCAAATCAACATCTAATTGGTAGACCCTCGGGGTCGATAACTAGATATAAAATAAAACGAATAAGTAATATCTTGTTGTGACCGGAGGCCCCTTCCCTCATGGTCATAGCCTAAGCATCCAAATATACCCAATACCCAATATCAAGTTGACTAGAAGCCCCTGTCTTCATGGCCATAGACTAGATTCCAAATATATACAATCCCCAAAAACCAATTGTGACCAGAAGCCCCTGTCTTCATGGCCATAGACTAGATTCCAAATATATACAATCGCCAAACTCCAATTGTGACCAGAAGCCCCTGTCTTCATGGCCATAGACTAGATTCCAAATATATACAATCGCCAAAATCCAATTGTGACCAGAAGCCCCTGTCTTCATGGCCATAGACTAGATTCTGAATACATGTATATACAATCTCCAAAATCCAGTTGTGACCAGAAGCCCCTGTCTTCATGGCCATAGACTAGATTCCAAATATATACAATCTCCAAAATCCAATTGTGACCAGAAGCCCCTGTCTTCATGGCCATAGACTAGATTCCAAATATATACAATCTCCAAAATCCAATTGTGACCAGAAGCCCCTGTCTTCATGGCCATAGACTAGATTCCAAATATATACAATCTCAAAAATCCAATTGTGACCAGAAGCCCCTGTCTTCATGGCCATAGACTAGATTCCAAATATATACAATCTCCAAAATCCAATTGTGACCAGAAGCCCCTGTCTTCATGGCCATAGACTAGATTCCAAATATATACAATCTCCAAAATCCAATTGTGACCAGAAGCCCCTGTCTTCATGGCCATAGACTAGATTCCAAATATATACAATCTCCAAGATCCAATTGTGACCAGAAGCCCCTGTCTTCATAGCCACAGACTAGATTACCAATAGACCATATTCACATGTAACCTGAAGCTGTCTTTATGGTCGTAGAATAAATGTCAAAAGTTTGCCAATAATCAAAATGATTTTGACCCGAGGACCTTGCCCTCAAGGTCAAAGACTAAATATCAAAACATAGTTATTAACCCATATCCAAGCAAAGCCATAGGCCCCTGTCTGCATGGTCATATCTGTAGACTAAATATAAAAAGAAAACCAATAACCAATATCTAGACAAATAATAGCCGTTGACCTCAAACTTATCAAAAATTGCCAACAACACATTTCCTGGATAGAGGTGTGACCGAAGGCCCCTAGCATCATCATTTCATATACTAAATATCAACACATAGATAATCATGATAATAACAAAAGTAAACTGCCTTAATTCAGTTAATTAAGTGACTTTATCGATCATAATGAATGTGACCCTATAATGTGAAAATAGGAAAAATGCATCATATTGATATCACCCTGCTGAGGTCATACATTCAGTGAAAAAGTCGTCATTTATGTGAACATAGAGTACTACCAGGTACTTTAAATTTGTCATTTTTTTAAATGAGAATCCATGCGAAATCAAAATCGATAGTTCAGAAATAATTCAGGAAAAACTAAAACACAAAATATCCTGTCAACATTAGGGGAAAAAAAATTAAAACCAACAGATTGAATACAATATAATTCAAAGATATTTAACTATACCAAAAAGCAGCACCAACTAGCAATACTTCTGACCTATTTTTTCAACGTCTGTTCTCATGTATACATTATATACAACATTTTATATACAAAATCTACAGTTGTTTATTTAAAGAAGACTTTCAGCATTTAAATAAAACATGGCACATGCAACGATGCAAAGCTATTTACTTGACCTCAATACATTAATAAAACAACTGTAATATGCCCAAAAATAATTGTAGCAAAATCAAACTATACACCCAATAAAAATCACAAGATCATAGCCCCTAATGACAATAGCCAGTGCTTTATCTCGTAGCCGGAGCTTTACATTGATTCATTATACATTAGCCGGAGCTATTATGTATATCTCGTAGCCAGAGCTACATATTGAATCATCATCATAAGCCATTGCTATATCTCATAGCCATTGCTACATATTGAATCATCATAAAATAGCCAGTGCTATTCACATTGCAGCCAGCGCTACATATTGATTCATCATAAAATAGCCAGTGCTATTCATCTTGCAGCCAGTGCTACATATTGAATCATCATAAAATAGCCAGTGCTATTCATCTTGCAGCCAGAGCTACAAACTGATTCATCATAATCAAAAGGGGCTATGTCTCCTACCTAATCCTACAAACTGAATCAACACACAAAAGGACTTTCTACATCTCATACCCAGAACTACAAAATGATACTTATATATAGCCAATGCTATGTCTCATTTTTCATCATAATCTGGGCAACAAATTGATTCATCATATTCATAGAAAGGCATTTCTCTGTTCAAAACTATGGCTTTAATTTCAATCATTATTAAACAGTATGTGCAGTATCTCATATGAGCTAGAATATTTGAATCATTAGTTACACATGCCAAGAGTGATATCTATTTTATACTCAGAGTTACCAGTTGAATCAGTAACAATAGCTTATTTCCATAATTAGACCAACAAGGAGAATCAACATACAACACTGAGCCAGACTGATGAATGTTACATTTCTGAGCCAGATATACGCAAGGAATCATAACGTATTTAGCCATTGATACATAATACATGTATGTCTCTTAGTTAGATCTGATATCGGTATCCACAAAAATTTAGTACTTGTTTAAGTATCCCAATCTACAATTTGGATAAATAAACAATAACCAATGCTTTGCTTTTCCAGTCAAGTGTACCACAACAAGTATTTTAAAAACTGTTACCAACAATACCTACATCTAGTAAAGGGAACACAGTTAAACTAAAACAGAAAAGCCTAGAAGGCTAACTTCATGATACTTGTATGTGAGGTAATGCATAAGCAAAGAAACTTTAGCCAAGAATGTAAATTTGTCAACATATGCTTGACATTTTTGTATGATACAAACAAGTTGATGTCGAACTAACATCGAACGAATTACCATAAAATAATTTCCGCAACTCAGAACAATGAATACGGATAACAAAGTAAAAGTTTTATTTTTTCATTGAATAAATCATGCATTAACTCGTAACGCATCTACACAGACGTTATCTCCCGTTTACATGTTATACTTTTTAAACAACGAATATACGGAAATGTATCACAAAGGTAAAAATAATGATTTACATTTTTACATTAATTGAACAATTAACGCATTTAGTAACAACAAATACATAATTACATAGATAGAATATTGAATATTTGGCCTTCCATAATACTCTTCTAGAAATTTCTCAAATTCTATAGATCGAAATTTAGCTCCGTTATCACTCCATAGACTGTCAGGAATACCATATCGAGCAAATGTTTCCTCCAGACATTAGATGATTTTGGCTGATCCTGTGCTCTTCAAATAAAAGTTTTAAAAAACGGCTATAATAGTCCACATACACCAATACCGATTCTCCTGTTGGAAATGGTTCCATTTGATCGATTGATGTAGCTTGGCAAAACTTGCCATGGATAATCTGGAAGCACTTTACGGCGTAAAGGTTCAGGTGACGACGGACTTCCCACTACTTGACATGCGTAACATTTTTTGCAAATGCTTTCAGCATCACTGTCAATCTTTGACCACCAGACTTTCTCTCTGAGTCGTTGTTTCGTTTTGTTAGAATTACACGCTTAGTTTGGACTTTCAGTAAGGCGTGGTATTCTCGGCGTTACCTAATTAGCTTCTGAAATTTACACAGCTACCCTTCACTCTTGAAATATACATATGATAAAAATGCAGTCGAATGTCAACTGGTGTAGTGAAAAGCCAATTAAAAGTTCTCTCACGGCACAGAGGTGGGACATAAGTCGTCTCATCGTTATCAACAACAATTTTAAGTTCCTGATGCTATTAATTTCTTAACCAATGAGAATCTACTAGTATTCGCCATTACGTAGCGCCGAGAAAGTCACGCCTACTGAAAGTCCAAAGATAGGGTAAAAAACTCCTAGTGATTCCTTGGTGCAATGAGCAGCGGCTAAAACTTTTTCATTCAAGCTGGTTGGAATCACAATACGTGTACCTCTGAGGATAACTTTTCCTATACTGCACAGTTCATTTTGGACAACTATATAGCTTTTCTCAAATCTGTTCAATTTCCAGTCTGTAAGACTGGTGTATTTATGTATATAAAGGAATTTATGTGATCTAAATACGTAATAAATTGCATATTTTTATTAAAATACATGTCGCTAGGATTAGGAATGAATTGTCCACTATAGGTAACCAGTCCGCGAAAACTTTTGACTTTTAATGCGTTTGTTGGTGGTCAAGCTTCTACTATAGCTTTAATCCCGTGGGGATCCGGGTTAGAATAGGTCCTCAGTACTCCCTTGCTTGTCGTAAAAGGCGACTAAATGGGGCGGTCCTTCGGAAGAGGTCGTATAAACCGAGGCCCCGTGTCACAGCAGGTGTGGCACGATAAAGATCCCTCCCTGCTCAATGGCCCTGAGTGCCAAGCATAGGCCCAAATTTGCAGCCCTTCACCGGCAATGGTGACGTCTCCATATCAGTGAAATATTCTGGAGAGGGACGTTAAACAGTATACAATCAATCAATCTACTATAGTTTTAATCTTTTCTCTGGTTGGGTTGACTCCTTTATCTGATAAGACGTGTCCCATGAATTCTAGTTTACGGAGACGAATTTGACATTTTTACTTCGCCTCGCCTGGTATGAAATTTACTAACCAGCTATCATCCCGAAAAGACTATGTAACTGATAATCTCCTTTCAAGATATTGGGAAACCTCATTTGTCGTTCTTAAAACTATATAGTTTATAGTTTTGTGAACGTAACATACTTTTTGTAACGTAACACTTGGACAGACAAGCTTTCGTGGCTTCTCGGAATCTCTCGGTAGCTCTTCCGATAGAAATATAAACATATTTGCATAGAACATTGGAGAAATTTTAAATATTCATGACCTTAAGTCAAATGCATGAGAAGAAGCGTCTCCGAGCTCAATTCTTAAATTTGCACGTAACGCCCACTTGTCATGACAGACACAGGAAGCATCTCACAGATTTGTTAATTTCTCAGCACACTCGCTTTTCTGTTGAATCTATGACCACTTAATTGATCAAAAAGTAAACTTTCTACCAGTAGACAAGAAAATTAAGAGTGTTTGCATAAGGAATGTCCCATTTAATAGCAATTTACCATGTGTATTGAGACGGACAGACGTTACGTTCAAAATATGAGGAGAAATAAAATTCATTTTTTCTTTTATTTGAGTCATAATGTGCAAATACTTTTGTATGTAAATTCTATCCTTCCTAAACAGTAGTAAATAAAAATATTCTGTGTACAAGGTTTCATTGCCGTATATTAGTCTTTTATTTTGACATGGTTGAAAATGTCCCCCTACACATGCGTGATTCTAGTGGAATTTTCAAATTGATTTCAAGAAAAATAAGTAAGTTGATGAAAAAATCTGTTCATATTGTCTTTTCTATATATTTGCAAAACTGTTTTCAATATAAAATATTTTTTATTTCAGTTTTTTCCATAATTTTTGAAATATTTCTCTTGTAAAAGTCATAGGTCAAGATGTACACAAGAGCGAATTTAGAGCCATATGTATATTTTTTTCTTTCACATTTGAAAACTAGAATGTGTAATTATCGGAAATTCTGAGATTAAAGTGATCGGTCATACTGTATTATATCCCTTTATAACAATATTCCAGTTTTAGATAACTTGGTGTTAATTTTTCCGAGACAGTGATTCATTTAACAACAAAAAAAAACCATGTAGCTTTATCTATCTTTTATAACTATACATGCATGTAATTTAAATTGCATTTGATACAAATATGTAATAGTTTTGTCCAAGGATTAATGACATAAAAATATCAAATTACATAAACATAAATATTGTTATGATCCGTCTGAAAGCTCACCAAATCGTTCCTGATTTAGAAAATATCTTAAGTTTCAGAACAATATAACAATATACGCAGAATTGCCCTCGTAGGTTATTTGATAAAACTTGCAATAAGTGAGGGACGGGATACATTGTAACATTACCTCTTTCCCATATTTTGCAAGGGTTAATACGTTATATCGCGACTACCAATGAGTACCTCGCAGTTATCTAACTTACTACACCTCTTTTGCTGGGGAGTCGAGAAAAGTCTACATTTCTGGGGGCAAATGACATTGTTTACAGTAGTGACAATCGAATGATTCCAACAATTTAATGCCGAAATCACGATGTTTTGCCAGATATTGAACTCCAAGTAGTAGATTGTCAAATAAGGAAAGTTTAGAATATTTTATCTGCTTAAAAATGTGACGATTTTCAAAGAAAAATTAACGAGAAGAGTCCGCTTAATTAAAAATATCGTTAAAAATGTGACAATTTAGGATTGGCTCCTCTCAAAAATATATTAGGCTGGTTCAGCGATTGTTTAGCGAGGTATTCCACCAGGATTTTTCACTTATTTGTCCTTATAAATGCTACAATGATCGATCTTGCATTGTATTGAAAAGAACATTGCCCCACCCAACAAGCAATTCCTACCTCCTTCGCGAAAGAGTTCCGCTAAGTTAAGTAATCGCGATATCAAGTATTGCAATGCAATGTCAGTACATAATATTTTGCTACTTTTACATCAAAATATCACATACGAATATTTATGCTTGGTACATATTTTCTTTGTTATGGATTATATGTTTTTATAACCTTGACGCTAACAATGGAGACACCCCCTGTAATCCAACCTTTTGTCGTAATTTGCACAGATTTTTTTTTTGAAAAAAAAAAGAAAAAAAAATTAAAGCCAACGATTTGTGATATTTATTTAATAGTATCTATTAATTTAAAGAATAGATGCCTTTATTTTATGAGGAAAACTTTGTTGCTGCTATTTGAGTTGGGTTAGCTTGAATATAATTTAGATCGGGTTCGGGATATCTCAAATTCCCCCTCTTTGCCCTTGATCCTAAAACGAAAGGTACACGAATTTTGTAGCAGACAGAATTTTCAAAAAAAATATGCTTTCAATCACGATTGTTTCTTAAATAATTTCATGAAATAGTATAGACAAATATCTGATTTGATGATTAGATGCATGGATGGATTATTCTTTTTCGCAAAAATGCGAGATTAGCTTGGATTGAAATTTTTCATGTCGGCATACATGTGGCATAATTTGTGTTTAAACTAGGTTACGTTTTAGTTTTACAACCAATTATGAATCAGATTTAGGAATATTTTTTGTATTAAGTTATATATTTTGAAATTTGAAAAAAAGGGAGGGGGGCTTAATAGCAGTAAAAGTGATCTGTTTTGACAAAACATTACAACCGGTGTCTATCAATTTTCGTAGCCTTTATACAATTGAACATTCTCAATTTATACAAAAAGGGATTTTTTTTAGTGCATTTTGCAATAGAGTGCATTTATTAAAAATAAATAAATAAATAAAAATAACCGTGGGGGGGGGGGGTCGGAAGCAAAGTTATACCATTTCCACCTTTGAGGATGAACAGGGAATATTTAAATATTGTAAGTTGTAAGGCTAATGTTCAGCATAAGTTGGGCTATATGTTTTCATGCAATAGGAACTTAGTTCATCTTTGGCTAAAATAATGCCTCCACATTAAACAACACAATCAACCAACAAGACAAGCCAATGCTTTATTTCAAACTTCAGAATTGATGTACTCTTGAATTAAATTCAGAGATTCTCAAGTGTGTAATTGCCCCTTGGTTTCTTTTGGCAATTGTAAAAAAATTTTATCAAATTCATTTTCAATCAAAGGTAGCTCACTTGCTCATTGAGAGCTATATGCTAATTAATTTTTGTTGTGTAATTAGTCATACAATGAATATGACAGTACAATCTGACTCAAGGGTATTCGCTTTAGCATTTTAGGGACATGGATTTATCCCATGTTATTGATGCACCTCATTTCATTCCTGCTCATGCATTCTTCACTTCTAAGGATATAACCATTAGGAATAAAGGAATTGATATGTATTTTATTTATCTGGGGTTTGGGGGTAAATTAGGGCTAGACTTATTAATTAAGGAAAATGACAAATCATTGCTCAGTTTATGTTAAAGAACATAATCTTCTGTATACTATATCCAGTTGCTTAAATCAGAAATTCTCTTCTTCTAGCTATGGTAAGTATTTAAGGTTTGTAGGTGTGCTGTGACCCAGAAAAATAGTAACTGAATCATGTAATATCACTTATTCCTTCTCAACTATACTGACAAGGTAACTAAATATGGTTTTAAATAAAAGGGTTTCACTTCACAATTAACAAAATATACTGGTTAAAATATTCCGGTTTAATTCTTGTGTTTACTCAAAATTTTGCCTGCCTTTTTACACATATAATCTATTCTATAATATAATTTTATTTTATTGGTTAGAGAATAAAGTTCATGAAATATTTACATCACTGATGAGAAAACTAAAACATTAGGGTTGAAAATATTACTGATAAACTTTGGACATTCAAATTCATAACACATATGTAGGGGAGAAACATGCAATTCATTCAATATATTATTTGGGGAATAAAAGGGAATTTTATGCTAGACAATTCATGTTAGACTCTTAGCTTCAAAATTCTTTAGGAAAAGTATGAATTGGATAGGGTTTTCAGTAGAAGAGTGTATTATACAAATACTAGGGAGAGCTGCATATGAGATCATTATGACATAGGAATAAAACAGATTTGGGAGTATCTATTCAGTAAGATTTTATTATTGCAAGATCCAGTGTACTAAGTTTATCAAGTCAAGTACACACAAATATAATCTGATAAAACATGTAGTATGGATATTTTAAGGACTAAAGCATAATTTTTGTTTCAGTAGTCAATTATTGATAAACAAGAAAGCAATTTTGCAAAGGACTTCAATTTTTGAATTGATTTCAGTACTACATTAGCTTCATCTGTTTTAATATACAAAGATTTGGCCAATTGAAGTGATGTATTTCACAATGGCAATTTTCTTTGGTCTTAATTTAGTATTGTGATCAGACATCTAAACTTGATAAGAATGATATAAGCCTATGGATTTCATTCAAGATATATACTGGTTTATCATAGAGTAAATTTAATTTTATTGCTTATCCGATATTCAACAAAACAGTGGAAACCCATACTTATAAGATTCAGGGGTAGAGGCATTCTAAATTTAACCTATTTGAATTTCACAAACAGTTTCAGTCAGGGAAAAATTATAGGAAATACAAAGTTATTGTTATTAATGGATTAGAAATTATAGCATTTGTCAAAATTTTCCACTAATTATATTAGATTCATGCCAGGTAAACATATCATTCATACAGAATCAACAGCAAAATTCTATTTCTCTTATTTTCTCGGCCATAAGCTTTAATGTATGACAAATGTTAAAACTTTTTAGGGGGTAGTACTTGTTCAGTGTATGAATTAAACCTTTACTAACAAGTCAAAGTGCTTCCTTCTGATCACATTTTCAATTTTGGGGGAATTAAGGAAATTTTTAATTTTTGTTTATTCTCCATACCTTTAGGAAACTAACAAGAAAGTGCTTCCTTCTGATCACATTTTCAATTCTGGGTGAATTAAGGAAATTTTTTATTTTTGTTTATTCTCCATACCTTTAGGAAAGTGATGTACAGTACTGTTTGTAATTTAGGAATAGTGCACTGTCAGGCAAGGTCAACAAAATAATTTCTATTTAATTTTTAACTACAGGGATAATTAAAATACATGTGTAATCATTATTCTTGCAAGCCAGTCTGATAGGCCGGGGAAAGGGGTTTTGCTCGGTGTGTGAGCCATTTATTAGTAATACGTGTCCTGTTTCTATCATTGTTCAAGCAAGTGAAGTTACACTATTATTCCAATATATTTAGATCTGTAATTGTCATTAGAAGTGAACTTTAAAAAGTTCTTTATTCCTGATACATTTAATTATTAAGTAGCTGTAAATATCCAGTTTATGATGTATAGGCTCACAGCTCAGTTATACGGATTAGTTTGGTGAAAAGGCAATGATTAGAATAGAGGTAAGAAGTAAGAACAGATGTCATGATAATAAAATTAAGATATGATGAGAAGTAGTCATTTTCTGTTTTTAACTTTTTATTATGAACATTAAAAAGATAGCATATCAAGTATCATTATAAAGTATAATTCCAAGATACCATTTGAGTCATTGTTGGGAGTAAAACATTGAATGCTGCAACACCTTACTTGTAATACATGTGAGTACTATAAGCCTGGAGAGTTAATTTTCATGTAGAAGCTAACTTATTATAATACAATTAACATGAATTATTTCAATAAATAGTCTTACATGGTAAGTTAAATAGGTTTTGTCTAGAACAATGTTGCTTAAAGTAATACTGGCTAGAATAAATTCATTCAGCTATTGAAATGAAGGGGTAGATCAGGATCAGCCATTTTTATTATGGGACAATATTGTGTCTGCATATAAATGTTTCTTAACATTTTTGGTACATGTTATCTTTTCATGTTTAATATATGAACTAATTTGCTATAAAGTAATCCAATGTAAGTTAATATAAAAACTTATGCTTAATTTCTCATAACTTGACATATTTAAAACATCAATTGAAGCAAATTGCATATTTTCAGTCTATTTATTATTCAGATGTATTCAACTTAAGACGAATGGGGGATCTAGATTTATTTCTCGGGGTTTATTTAAGTTTCCCAAGTAAATAGGTTTTAAAAATTTAGGGCGGTTGGTCGTGGGTCAGTTGAATGCGGCTTCCCCATTTTATGGGGTGACCGAAACCTATGGATTCCAAAGGTTTCGGCCATGTGGCGTTTGCGCCGAGCCATTCAACTGATGCTATAATTCATTGTGCTGCTGCTGCTTAAAACAAACTCATTTACTGTGAAAATGTGTGCTGCTTTCAACAAATGAATGAATTGGTCTGCTTTGCTTGCTTGAAACAAACTCAGTTGCTGTTCAAAATGTGTACTGCTTCCAACAAATTTCATGCACAGTGCTTTGCTTGCTAAAATATCTTTAGTAACGTTACGTTCGCGGTTTTATAACCCGGAACGATAACTACATACATGTAAACTTGTAAAGTTTATTTAAAATACATGTACATAAAATTTAATATTGTAAGGTTAATTACCGTTCGCGGTGTACCCGGAACGGCCATTATTATGCTTATTATAAGTACATGTACATGTAATATTATGCTTTCATGTTGCTTGCTGTTGCTGCTGCTTGTTGTAATTTGGGGTCGCCCTTTACGCTTGGCGACCCCTTGCTGCTTTTAAATATGCCACGACCAACAATCGCCAATATCAAAATAAACGTGTATAAAGTCATGTTTGTTTTATTTTCCTCTATATAAATAAATGACAGTATTTAAACAGAAAAAACACAAAACACAGAAAACGCAATATTAAAAAAGATGTCCATGATTGAAAAAAAAGAATTGAGGAGCTTTTGTTGTTTTTATCAATATACAATCTATAAAATATCAATAATTAGTTTTTAAATAGAATTTTTTTTTTTTAACTTTTTCTCTTTTTCGGACTTTAAGGGAATATGTGTAAATACCGCTTTCATGTACAATTTAAAATGTTTCAATTCAATTAATAGACAGCTTTTAGCATGATTTTCAAGCAGATAATCTAAAACAGAAATTGTCCATGAGTTCAAGGATCTGATAACATTTTTGTTTTAAATTAAAACAGTCATGACATTTCTTGATTCAGTGAACAAGAAATATCAGATACTTGAACTCGTGGATAAATGAAGATTCATAGAAGCATCGAAAAGTTTTTTGTTGTACACAGTATGCAAAAAATACAATAATAGTTTTTTTATGGTAATTTATCACCAAATTGTCTATATCTGCATAAACAAAGGAAATGGAATTTCTCAGAACATATAAATATTAATTTTTCAAAGAAAATATTTCACATGATATTCTTTTGAACTACAGGTATAAAGATTTACTGATTACATGTATTTAACAAAATTTATAAGCAATTTAAAGGGCCAAAATTTTCTATTTTGGCCAATAGAAAAATTATATTGTTATAAAATTGTCTAACATTCATTTTGATGTGTAGAAGCTTGTTACAAAGCAAAGATAGATAAAATGTTGTAAAAGAGAATTGCAAGTGGTAAGCTTATAATAGGAACAAAATAAGAGAGATAAGAAGTAATCAAAATCGTTACGATAATTGACATCATATTTAGAAGCAACTTCATCATGTTCCAATATTCCGGCAATTTTGTTGTAAGCAGAGTTCATGTATTTTTTACTACCACCTGCAATCCGGCAGTCCATCCTTCTCCTATAAAACCGGAAGCGATAGCATTGCACCTGTCGGATTTCATATCATGCCAGGTCATGTTGCCATACGCATACCAAATATTTCCTTTATCCAACGAAAGAGTTCGACAGAGATCTTGATCCACATTCCTTCCCTCCTTCATCCAGTGCATTGTAAATTTGTTATAACCAACATATGGATTGTCAAAATATACGCAAAATGTTGTTCCAAAATCTTTCAGGTCATAGGATACAATGCCTTCAGGTCCAAATGGAAGATAATTTGTTTTATAAAATCCAAGGCATGCAAATTCACCTGGCTCAATTGCATTTTGTGGAGCGCCGAACAATTTCCCATAATTTGTGTAAACTCTTGGATTTATTAATGGAGTTTTAAGGTCATTTTTCAGCAATATGCAGATACAGTGTGGATTCTAAAAAAACCCATAAAGAACTATACTTTTGGTGTTTATTCAAAATGAAAAAGGGGTTCTGACACATTTTTGCAGTGTGGTAATCTATGTCATGGATAAGAAAAATCATTTTTTTTAAAAATGGCAAAAAATACTTACTATTGAGCTTACTTTGCTGGAAAATTTGCTCAACTCTACAATCTCTGTATTTTTGACTCCTGATGCCTTTGCCATTGTTATCTATGAAGACTTATGACAAATTTGAATTAAAATATCAATACTATATATATAATAAGTTTTTCACTCCTAACGTTATAATGACCCTACAAGGGACCATCATTAAATAAATTGACATAGACAGATCAGTACAATTAATAACGGTGCAGTATTTCAGCAGTATTATGTCAAAGACAGACATGCAGCATCGTTTTTGAAAGGGGGGGGCAACCAGAAATTTTTTTTTACTTACCTGAAAAAGTTAACAAGCAAAAATAAAAAAAAATTGCCCAAACTCGAAATTTTATCAAAGTTGTGACATTACTTTTGGATCAACCCTCGTATAATGGACCTTTGAGCTCTTAAACTGTTCTTCATCACAACATACATTGTACTATATTCAGCACCAACCATCAAGATAATAGTTTACATCAACACCGTTAAAAAATTTTTTTTCATAAAAGTGAAAAAGTCCTGTCAGGTTTTCTTTATATTTTTATTTTCGTCTTATTTAATAAAAAATATTCAATGAAAAGAAACCTCAACATTCTCTCCAGGTGTATTTCTAACCAACACGCAAAGAAAATATATGTTTTTGGATGTCATATGTTGAGCAAATAGCTTTTTTGGGGGGTTATGAAGTTATTACCTTTATTTGTATTTTTACCTCAGAAAAAGAAATAAAAGAATGGTAATATCCTAATGACCATTACAATGTCTTAACTATACTCATCTTCCAATTAAGTCACCCGCGTGGCGCAGTGGTTAGAGCGTCTGCTCTAGAGTCGCGAAGTAAAGAGTCAATCCTTACGTCGCGGGTTCGAATCCCACTGTGGGACGTGGAGACCGGTCCTTCGGATGAGACCGTATAAACCGAGGCCCCATGTCGCAGTAGGTGCTGGCACGAAAAAGATCCCTCACTGCTCAAAGGCTCTGAGTGCCGAGCATAGGACAAAATTTGTAGCCCTCTTACGGCAAGTGGTGGCGTCTCCATTTGAGTGAAAAATTCTCGAGAGGGACGTTTAACAGCATACAATCAATCAATCAATCCAATTAAAACGTTCTTTGATAAAGTTTTACTTTATGGTATCATGTGCCACTATGTAAATAACCAACAGAAAATACAGAAAAGCAATTTGACAAGCACACGGATATCGAGACGACGATATATTATTTTTACTGTAGGCAATGGATCTTTTTTATCATTGTAACTTGATTCCTATCCATACCTCTGTCGTTTAAGGAAATAAAAGAATCGACTTCGTTGTTAGTAAAGAACAAGACTATTCTTTCATCATGATTCTTTATGCCAGTTCAATATGTATATTCAGGATAAGCTTAACATTTGCAAATTTAAAAAAACAAAACATTTTTTTTACTTTTCATATATAAAATAGGCGATTTATAAATGACATGTGAATATCCTATTTTAAGTCTGGCCTTTGATTGTGGTACCTTACTCCTAAAACTTATCCGTCTTTTTGTTATTTCAATTGGTTTGTTTTTTAGTTTGTTTGTAAATTGTCTCCCTGATAAGATGCTTGGAAATGAAAAGCACATAATTGCACAATGTTTTTGAAGGAGATTAACAGTTTTTGGGACATAGCTTTGCAATGCAAAAATCAATTGTCCGAAAAGTGTCTCTGTTAAATTCAACAATAAGATTTGTGAGATGTAAAAAGATAAAAAAAAAAATCAAGTAGCAATTGAAGAGCCCAAAGTATAATTTACCAGGAATAGTAATTTTATCACTGTTTAATGACATTAATGTTTACTAACATGGATAACTGCCGTTTATAAGACCATTTGCTCAAATTTTTATCTTACATTGAATGTCGTTATTAAATATATTATTTGTTCATATACTACATTTAGTAAATGCTTATAAATTCAACTCAGAGATGTCTTACTTACGTGTCGTTGAGGGGCCCAGAAGATGAATGCGTTTCTGTCAGGAAGTATTTTATTTCTATGACATAACTGATAAGACCATACAGTATTGATCAGTAAGATTTCATGTTTGTCCTAAATATGTATGTAACATTGGTAAATAAACTTGTATCTATGTTAAATGTTTAAAAAGCATGTTTGCATTGAGTTCACGTTAGAGTTATCTGTATTTTACTCGCAAAAATATTTGTTCTTCCAGGGTTCTTTAATAACATTTAATCGTTCATTTATTTAAAAAAAATCCAAAGTGATTAATAAAAATTTGAAAAGTGTACTTTGGTGAAATTGTATGAAATTTAATGTGTACATGATACTTGCAATAAGGAAAGAAAGACCACTCTCTTTGAGTAATGAAAGGAAACTTTCACAAGATGACTTTTTTATTCTGTGTTTTTAAATTATTTCAAAAATACAAATTGATTTAATTTAAATATCTTTAAAAATGTAAACTAGAAGTAGTATACACAGAGAAACTCGCACATAAAAGAGATCACAGTAAGTTTTCTAAATGCCAGAGTTTGGTTATAAATGTTGCAAAACAATTTTGATAACATTGTTATTTGTTTTCCAAATTTTCAACTATTTTCAATCAAACACTTTCTACGAGGGTACTCATCAGCATTCACCTGCATGGCTTCATGAATTATAAAATAATAATTGGTCCATTAATAATACGAAGCGAAATTAGTTAAAAGCATTATTTAACATACTTTGCACACACGTGTATATTTTCCTGTGCGCTCACTAAACTGTATTTTTCTGCATTTTACAGAATTATAATACCAAGTTACATTTTACTGCATTATACCAAATTGCATTTACATAACTTTACGAATATTTAAGGAGGAGTCTTCTGGCTTTGTGTAGAAGCAGAAGAAAAAAAGGGTCAAAAGTACCCAAACAGAAAAAACAGCCTATTGGATCATGCTAACAACTCATGTGTAAATCATGGTTTTGATATGATTTCGGTATAGGAAAATTTCACATGCAAATGAGCTAATGGATCATGGTTCTGAGATGATCTGTTAAACTAAACAAT